>NW_006791954.1:2445800-2465525 GCF_000442215.2 Lipotes vexillifer | reverse complement strand
GGAATGCCCCATGGCTCATCTGATACTCACATGGTAAGAGTATAGGATGGTAGTCATGTACGTGGTAAAAGGGCTAAAGCTGCATGTATCCCAAACTAAAATAGTACTCCATGCTGCTTATTTTTTCCTTACTTAAAGTCTATTTTTAAAAAGTTAAAATGACTAATAGACCAGTGGCTTTAGGTACCCTGTAGAGAGTCCAAAGAGAAAATGAAACAACCTATAGAAAGCCCTCCGCTAGGCTCCTATGTGAACACTATGCTTTTAAAGAAGCAACTGGGCAAAAGAAAGTAGACTTCAGTCAGGCAAGATCACAGTCAAGTTCAGCACTGCTTTCTGATTCCATCAACTCCTAAATATGGAAGTGATTGTGCAAACCTTACTTGTGTTAAAGGAGAAAACTAATCTTACTTTAAAGTAAAAAAAGAAATGAATAATATGGATGAAAACTACAACTTATATTTACTTTAAAAAAAAACAAGGATCTAAAAATTGTAGAATGTAATAAAGAGAAAAAAGCAATACTTTGAAAAAACAGATGACATCCTAGGTAAGTGACTGAGATAACTAAAAAAATTCTGAGTCCATCTTTAAGATAACATTCTTATTTCACAAAAAATTTATTGTTTTTCACCTAGGTCACATAAAGCTTACTGCAGGTCAGGAGATATCTTGTTTCTAAAGTATCTCACAGGACTGAATCCCTTCCTATTATGTATTTTTTCCATTTCTCTGTTTATAGGTAAATATTTTTCTACCTGGGATAGATTTAATATTTTTTCTTCTGGTCTAAATTTATTCATAAAGACTTAGTTTGTGTTCATACATAATTCCTTTAATTTCCTGTGTGAGATCCAC
The DNA here is from genome assembly GCF_000442215.2 of Lipotes vexillifer. Taxonomy (NCBI): domain Eukaryota; kingdom Metazoa; phylum Chordata; class Mammalia; order Artiodactyla; family Lipotidae; genus Lipotes; species Lipotes vexillifer. The sequence continues at coordinate 2,464,667 of NW_006791954.1, read as the reverse complement.
CTGTAGAATTATACTTCCTGCTCTCTATCTATAACCTGTTTAAAGATGCCACTGAAAGTATGTCAATTTTTTAATGCTATGCAATAGAAAAATGGGTAAATAACACATTGATGTGTCTATGTGTGTGTACTGTTTAGGTAAGCGTATACAATACATGCAAATCTATGCACACAAAAAGTTAGCTTACCTAAGTTAAGATTATTCACATTCGTCCTGGGAACAAAATAATACACCTTTTCTAGGCATTCATCCCTACTATAGAGACGGAGAAAGAAAGATTGTGAGAGGGAGACACACACATTCAGATGAGCCTTCAGGGAATTGTATGAACTTTTGAACCAGAGGCGGAGAGCCAGAGCCCAGCCTGTTCCCACTTTAATAAACATTTTTTTTCTTCAATTAATTAAGGTTTGGAAAGAAAAAAAACCACAGAAGAGAAGTAATTTAGCATGCAACGCATACTTTACAGATGGATCCTACCTTCGGATGCTTATTAAATCTATGCATGATTGCGCTAGAGAAAATTAATTGCATTGTTTCTCACTATTCAAAAGGGGGCTGCAAACAGCTGAAAAATAAAAAGGAAAATGAAGCAAGGTTGTTGTTGTTGTTGTTTAAAAAAAAAAAGCAGCAACAGTATAAAAGGAATACTTTCAAAGTCCTAAAACAAGTAATACCTGCAATTGACCTAAGCACAAAAACATTCCTTTAAATTTTTTTGCTGTTTCAAAGTACTGTGTATGTTGCCAGAATACATATATCTAGTTTAAGTTTACAAATATACTGGTCTCACTAAAATTTCCTACTCAGTGGCGTTTGAACTATTCAATTAAGTGGTGAGTTTTTGTTCAAATCCTGCTGTGAAGAAAGATTTACATGAGCAGCTGGGAGTACACACTAGAACACATTCACTGTATCTTGCTTAGTGGGTATTTTCTCCATTCCAGTCTTTGGAAAAAGTGATAAATTCCTCATTTAGGGGGTGGGGAGAAAAATATAAAATATTAAGAATATAGGTAATCATTTGCAATTTTATTCAACTTTAATTTTAAAAAAACCCATGAGCTTCAGAAACTCAAGTCATTTTTGCCTTTCTGAAGTACTCCTAGTGGAAGTTGAACTATAACCTCTCTCTTAGACTGTCCTGAAAATGACCTTCATCAAACTTGAAAGGACACTCTCTATCTAAGGAGTTAGAAGAGCCATTAATTTTCCTAACTCATTCATTTCCAGATTTAAAACAATTCCTGTGTTACTTCATTGCAGATGCTCCTTTTGATGTGACCCACTTTGTTGTTGACTTGACTAAAAACATTTCACTTAGAACTTCTAAACTTATTTGATTGCATGACCCAAATAGATGGTAGTTTTATTTTATTCTTTCCACTCCAAGTCTATAAATCAGTCTCTCTAATCCCTGGTTAATGTGTATAATTATTTTAAAGTATTTACCATGACACAAATTTGGCTAAGAGTAACAAACTAAGGATGTATCATAAATAAATGGATCTGTCCTATGTATAACAGAGTTTGTAAGATATGGGAAAAACATAGATATATTAACATTGGGATTAGTTTATACAGTGCCTTTCACCAGAAGATCTAAAACAGCAATACAAATGACCTCATAAATAATTATAGCTTTTAAATTCCTAGTTAGGAATGGGACAAAACAAGATCACATGGTGAGACAGGTAGAGCAAAACTTCTAAGACAACTATTCAGTTTTTGTTCCCTTACTTTACTTCTTAAAATCAGATACCCTGTTAGATCATCAACCAATTAAAAGTAGGGTCTCATCAACATTCAAAAACATCTGGTTCAGTCCAGGTACTACTCAAAAAAGGAAAATCTATGCTGCTGTGAGAAACTCCAGTCAAAACCGAGCCAATGCCTTGTGTTGCTAGAATTTTTCTTGATGTGACATAACAATGTGTAGTACCTATTTTATTGATTATTAAAGAGAGCAAACAGGAATATATCGGCTTGGACCTATAGAACTTTACCATTACAAGACACAGTTTAACTAATGTATTGAAACAGGGCCAGATTCAGAAATTTTGTCAGTCTTACTTAAGCTAAACCACACTGATGGATATGAAATGCCTGAATACTACAGGTGGGAAAAAGCCCAAGAAGGGAGATTTCTTAGTTCAAGGCCACTGAAAGATCTCTTCTGTTTGCTGCACTCCAACCTTAAGCAGCAGCCCCACAGGCTGACTGCAGCCTATACCTGCACATTTGACCTGTCTCTTTATTCCAGATTCTCTCAACTGCTTCAAAAGTTACCTTTAAATTTCCCCTGGAATTGACACAGTCCTTCCCACCACAAATATGGAGATTGCAAATGAAAGTACTGTATGTCATCCTTAGCTATTGGTCATCTACAGTTCTGGGACTTCCTCTATTAAAGACCCCATCACATCAGGGTACTTTATCATCTTTCTGCAAAAATTTCAGAATGAACACCAAGAAGCAACTACTCAGCAGCTGCTGGCAGAGCAGTTTTGGTAGCACTAGTGACTCAGGGTCTTCTTGGACCAGTTCTCACTGAGTATGTGGAAGAGTTTATCAAAATCAAGATACCAAAAGCACAGAATAATTCTGGGAAGGGAGATGATTAAACTCACTTTCAGAATCCAAGAGTTTTGATTATGTTTCAGATTTTGAGATACCCACTGTAAAAAATAAGAATAGTTAAAAGAAAAACTTTAAACACCTAATTGACTTAGTCTTTATTTTATATTTCTTAAAGACCTGACAATGAATACACTATTCTCTTGGAGCAAACAGCTCACCAATGACTGGGGAATTAGATTCAGGACATTATACTTTGATGCAGCAAATCTCTGTATTAATTTATTATATGGGATCCTGTTTTCCCAAAAGAGTTAAACTCCCTCTATAAGGTAAAGAGCTTAATCATTCTGGGATGAGATTTTTTTTTCTATTTTCCAATGCAATTACTCTTTGTCTTAAATCTAATTGAATTCACTTTCCATGTTACTGGGGGAAGGGAGGTAGGTAGGAGAGATGCTGCATATATTAGAAGACAAATAGTGTAACTTGTAGACTTTTTGATATAAAGGATTTTTCAAAGACAAAATATTGTGATCTGATAAAAATGTTTTAATATTCAGTGTTGTTGGGACAGGGGGAGATTTGGCCCATTAGGAACTGGATTTCATATATGGAGAACATTAGGGACATTGCATAAGGAGCATTCATATTTATAATTTATAAAGTACCTTGGGATTCTCTGTATGGAAAGCACCATATAAATATGAGCATTTTCATTTCATGTGGGCTATCACAGATTGTTGACTTCTCAGCATAAACATATTTCAGTAGTCAACAGGATATACACTCTTATGTGGATATGGTTTTTCTGCCATTTTCTCTTCCCTGAGCTGTAACATACGTAGTGGAACCTGTCCTTGTTGGCTGCCTCTTTTCCCTTTTCTAAAATTCCTGACTCTCATTTGTCTTTGTCGTGTCAGTATATAGCATTTGCCTTTGTACTCATAAGCTATACTACTGAAGGAAGTGAACATTTATCTTGGATCTATCTGGGATAGTGTTTTCCACCTTCAGCATTTCTGGTGTCTAAGGGAGGAAAACCTCCAGATATCATAGAAGTGGGGACAGAGAAGGAGGCAGTCACTCTGTGGCACATTAAGAAACACTGAGGACAAGAGACTGCTATCATCTCAAGGTTCTTTGGAGGTTCTTTAGGATATGACAAATACGTATACGTATAACACATTTTTTAGGGTTTAATATGACAAACTCTTATTGAATGTCTACCACGTGCTGAAACCTGTGAGAGATACAGAAATAATGAAGACACCACTCCTGCCCTGTGGGAGCTCACAATCTGTTGGAGAAGCCAGCGCATGTTAAGTAATATAATGCAAGGCAAACGGTGGTAACAGCTATAATAAAGGTACTGATCAAGTAAAACATAAGACAAGGAGAGGATGAGGCTAACCTGGAGCAATTAGGAAGCCATGTAGAGAAGATGAGCAGAGCCTTGTAGGATCAGTGGACCGTAGGTGGCTGGAGAGGATGCGAAAGGCATTCTAGGTGGAAGGCACAGGGCTGGGTTTGGGGACACGGGTTCGAGCTCTGGTCCAGGAAGATCCCACATTCCGCGGAGCAACTAAGTCCGTGTACCACAACTACTGAGCCTGCGTGCCACAACTACTGAAGCCCACGTGCCTAGAGCCCATGCTCCGCAACAAGAGAAGCCACCGCAATGAGAAGCCCGCGCACCACAACAAAGAGTAGCGCCCCCTCGCCACAACTAGAGAAAGCCTGCAAAGACCCAACGCAGTCCAAAAAAAAAAAAAAAAGACTCAATGACTTGCCAAACTTATGAAGTGGCTTCCTGTTTGATCCAAATATAAACCACGTTGTAAGATCTTGCATAATGCAATATGGTATATTTCTCGAGAATTTTCCCAGAAAGCTCTACAAGTGGCTGAGACACAATATATACGAAAATATAATCAGAAATTGAGCCAGTCGCTGTTAATATATTGATATGATATCTTCAATAAATAGACTTCTTTTCTGCAGAGGGTACAAAAACAAATATTCAAATCCAAACCTGTAAGGATTATCAGTGGGAATATACTTCTATATTTTCCTTGGGTGTCTTATACGGAATTTCACTAACAGCAAGTTCTCCCACCTCTCACAAACTCCTCCATTTCACTGAAAACCTTAAGGAATAGTGAGAAACAGCTCAAGTGTCACACAACTTCTTTGACACATGTATATACTGAGGTTACCGGCCACTCCTCTGTCCTACATTGCTGCCCAGCTAATTGTAAGCAACATGAAATGCCTAAGAAAGCCAGCAAAATTGGCTTGTTACAGTTGTTTACTTGAAGCATTCCTTTTGAATGGGCCTACCCACCAAAAATGTAAAGAATCCATGGGTTCTGCACAACATTTTAATGCTTCAGTCAAAATCCATTCTCTTTGTCACTGTTTGGTTCAACAGTTCAGGTCAACAAACACTCTGGGAGCACTTACCCTGCGACAGGCATTGTGCTAGTCCTTCAAGGAGACAGAGTCCAGTGCGGGATAGAGATTTGTAAACGCAGAATTCCAGTACAATGATGGCTGTGATTTGAACAACTCAAATCACAGGGATTTTTTGTTTGTTTTGGGCAATTCTGTATTTTAAGATAAAATCCAAAGTTTATCTTAAAATATAGATTTGCCCAAATTTAAAACCTAAAATTTAAGTTTTTAAGGATCATTTAGATGTTAATAAAATAAATAAGAGCAAACTAAAAGAAAAAAATTGACTCGCCTACTCACTGAACAGATTCTTCTCAAAATAAAGTTCCTTAAAGGCAGTAAACATTTTTATACAACAGTAGTAGGGGCAAGAAAACATGAAAGACTCACTTCAACTAGCAACTGTAAATTTGTCTTTCAGTTATGCTAAGACATTACCAGATGGGGGGCCATCCAGTACCACTGTCCTGTGACACCGTTTGTAGGGAAGGGGATCTCCTTGTTACAATACTGTTTTCTCTTTTTAAGCAGCGCTTTCCCTAGATATTTTCCTAGATAACGTCAAATTTTATCTCAACCCCTTCAAATAACCTGTAAAGAGTCTTTACATTAATGCCTATGCAATCTGTCAAATAATACTCCGGAGTCTTAGAAATATAAATAGATGAGAATTTTACTCTCAAAGAGCACTTTATCCATCTAGTATCACTAGAGTTCTATGACCGAAGCTGTTGAGTGAGTACTCCAAGAGCATACTGAACACCCATATAAGTGAGGCAGACATTTAGGACAGACTATGTTCCTTCATGAACCTCCAATTTTGTGGCTATAGAACCACCTTATTTAGAAAAGCTCTATATGTGCTCAAAGTTTTGTGACAAAATGTCTGTAAAAGACAGAAGCTTGGCAGCTCATGCAGCTCAATATCAAAAAAACAAACAACCCAATCCAAAAATGGGCAGAAGACCTAAATAGACATTTCTCCAAAGAAGATATACAGACTGCCAACAAACACATGAAAGAATGCTCAACATCATTAATCATTAGAGAAATGCAAATCAAAACTACAATGAGATATCATCTCACACCAGTCAGAATGGCCATCATCAAAAAATCTAGAAACAATAAATGCTGGAGAGGGTGTGGAGAAAAGGGAACACTCTTGCACTGCTGGTGGGAATGTGAATTGGTACAGCCACTATGGAGAACAGTATGGAGGTTCCTTAAAAAACTACAAATAGAACTACCATATGACCCAGCAATCCCACTACTGGGCATATACCCTGAGAAAACCATAATTCAAAAAGAGTCATGCACCACAATGTTCATTGCAGCTCTATTTACAATAGCCAGGACATGGAAGCAACCTAAGTGTCCATTGACGAATGGATAAAGAAGATGTGGCACAAATATACAATGGAATATTACTCAGCCATGAAAAGAAATGAAATTGAGTTATTTGTAGCGAGGTGGATGGACCTAGAGTCTGTCATACAGAGTGAAGTAAGTCAGAAAGAGAAAAACAAATACCTTATGCTAACACATATATATGGACCCTAAAAAAAAAAAAAAGGTTCTGACAAACCTAGGGGCAGGACAGGAATAAAGACACAGACATAGAGAATGGACTTGAGGACATGGGGAGGGGGAAGGGTGAGCTGGGACGAAGTGAGAGTGGCATTTACATATATACACTACCAAACGTAAAATAGATAGCTAGTGGGAAGCAGCTGCATAGCACAGGGAGATCAGCTTGGTGCTTTGTGTCCACCTAGAGGGATGGGATAGGAAGGGTGGGAGGGAAACGCAAGAGGGAGGAGATATGGGGATGTATGTATATGTATAGCTGATTCAGTTTGTTATACAGCAGAAATTAACACACCACTGTAAAGCAATTATACTCCAATAAAGATGTTAAAAAAAAAAGAAATGTTAGAAGACAAACATGAAAGAAATCTGCTATAAAATAGAACAATGAGAGGATTAAAAAAAAAAAAAAAGAAAAAGACACAAGCTTGGGAAAAACCTTGGAAAATTTGACTCCAATGACCATTTCTAAGAATGAAGTACAATTATCTGAATTTATCATACCTAGGACATGTACAGGGTTATTGGATAATAAGGGGATATTTTCTTGCTACCCATGAAATAAATTGTCAGTGTTTGGGAAGCCGTATGGCATATAGCTCAGTAGACTACTCAGGAGTTTGAATGCTAAAGTTGTAACTGAGGATGTAGAAACATCATTATATATGAGATTTTATATTTTGTTTTTATCACGTTACTTCAACAAACACTAAGGAGACAGAAGTAAACTCCTGAATGGCTATGATTTTTAAAGTTAAAAGAAAAAATTAAAGCTTTTTAAATTCACAATCAGGTTCATTATTTGATTTTAAAGGAAGAGATGATTTGCTACATCTATCACAATACCAAAGTATCATACAACTAAAGAAGTTATGAGTTAAGCATATGGATCCCTACAAAGTACTCATTTTAGGTAATAATGACATTTATAAAAATTTTGATATATGCATCTTTTGGAAAATCAAACTCTTAAATATGGATAAGGAAAAGAGGTCTCTTCCCTGTCCAGTTCCTGGTTCTATCTATCAAATAGAGAGAGAAAGATATTTTGGAAAGGATTCCTTTGAACACTACAATAATCGCTAGGAGAATAAAAAACAATCCACATAAGTAAAGAAAAAATGCCTGGGAAAAGGATGGGAGGTTCTTACCTTCAGCTGCAGAAAGTGATGCAGAAGTTATAGGAGGTAGTGTAGAGTTGTGTAGAAGACAGAGACAAGTTCATTGTTATTTCTAAAAAGTAGAGCAAGTGGGCTTCCACTGCATCATAAGGGACTCAGGCTAGATACTAGGACTACAGTCCTGATAGGAACAGCAATGAATGTAAAATGGCTTGGTAAAGGAGATAATGAAATCTGTTTCTCAAAATATCAATTAAACAAAGATAATTCTTCATCCTTCTGAGATGGTTTAGATACAGTCTTTTCCAAAGAAAAGGGATAGGTAGGCTTGTTTTCCAAGGCAGCTTTCAATTCTTTAATTACATAGTATTGAATCCAAAATGGTCACCCTACTTTTGGAGTTAGAAAGTGTTTTGAACAGTCGTAATTTTAGAGATCATCTAGCTCAACTCTTTATTCTATACATTGAGAGGCAGCATAGTGCAGTGTAGAGGATGGCAAAGTATGATCCAGGGGCCAAATCCCACCAAGCCTGTTTTTGTAGGGCCTGCTAGCTTAGAAATGTTTAAAGCATTTCCAAATGACTGGGGGAAAATCAAAATAATAATATTTCACGACATATGAAAGTTATATGGAATTCAAGTTTCAGTAACTATAGAAAAAGTTTTAGTGGAATATAGCCACACTTGTTTATTTGTGTATTATTATAGGTGCTTTTGTACTACACCGGCACAGTTGTCACTCTAGAGACTGTATGGTCTGAAAATCCTAAGATACTTACTAACTGGCCCTTTACAGAAAAAGTTTTCAGACTCCTGGTGCAGTGGATGAAGCACATAAGGTCTAAAGCTAGACTACTTGGGTGTGATCCTGGAAAAGACGGTGTGCCTCAGTTTCCTGATCTGTAAACTGGGGACAATAATAGTAGTTACCGGGGGCTTCCCTGGTGGCGGAGTGGTTGAGAATCTGCCTGCCAATGCAGGGGGCACGGGTTCGAGCCCTGGTCTGGGAAGATCCCACATGCCACGGAGCAACTGGGCCCGTGAGCCACAACTACTGAGCCTGTGCGTCTGGAGCCTGTGCTCCGCAACAAAAGAGGCCGCGATAGTGAGAGGCCCACGCAACGCGATGAAGAGTGGCCCCCGCTTGCCCCAACTAGAGAAAGCCCTCGCACAAAAACGAAGACCCAACACAGCCAAAGATAAATAAATAAATTAATTAATTAAAAAAATGAATGCAACACAATTCTTTAAAAAAAAAAAATGATGATAATAATGGTAGTTACCTGACAGAGTTGTGAGAATGAAGTGAAAGTGCTTAGACATTAGTGCCTGGTATAAAGTAAGAATTCAGTAAATATTAGATATGTTTATTATTACACACAAAGAAACTCTGGCCCACAGAGATAAAGTGACTTCACAAGTCCACAGAATTTGCTAGAGGCAGACTGGAAGTATTTTCTGATTCTCCTTGCCTACACTATGTTGTCTTTTTAAATTTTCTATATTGCCTGACCAAGAAAAACATTTTTGTGATTTTTTTTTTAAAAACTACCTCAAAGCCACTCTAAATGAGAACTTCAGTTTCATCAGAGTGGTGTCGTATCAATCTAGTTACCTAAAGTGACCCAAAGGCAACTTGTGGAACATTTGATTTTCAGTTTTCTACCTCAAACATCTAGAAATTAAGATTTTTCTTTATGCTTTCTAAAAAAGGACAATAGAAGTCCCTTACAATTTAAAATTAACAAGTCTGTTCTTTTTAAAATATTTGCTGAAAAAACTTCAGAAACACATAACCGAGGCATCCATATGGACCCCAGGATTTGAAGGACAGCATATTAGTCCATGAGCATTCAAGGATATTTGTTATTTCTGGTATAACGTAGCCCCTTTTCTCTTGTCACTTTTTTTCCTTGTCAACCGATGTATATAACCAACACCATTCCAGGTTTTCCTTATTCTGTGAAATCTCTGAAACCTAGTAGAATGTTTGTTTACTAGCCCTGGACAACCACCTTTTTGGGGGCTTTGTTCATAAGAGGCCTTTCTTCATTAAATCCACTCCCAAATGGTCACTCCATTATGCCATGCTTCCTTGTCAGTTGGTATACAATTTTAAACAATTATACATTTGTCACTGCTGTCTAACTGTTCTCCAGTTTTTCTCTTTCTAAGTAGTACATCCTATCTTGCAACAAAACTGGAATTCTTTAAGACCAGGCCACATTTTTTTTCATATGCCCCCACAGTACTTAGTTGAAGTTATTTACATAGTAGGCATTTAACAAATGCTTCTTGCAATAATAAATGAATAGCCATAAATACATCCTATGAACAGAATTTTAGCTTTAATGATGAATAAATAGTACCTTTAAACTACCACTAAGATTGTGAAAATGATAGTTTGTTAGCACGTGGATTTAAAGATAAATCATCAAAATTAAAACAAATCAGAAGTATAAAAGTACCTTAATTAAAGTGGAGACTACAACCCACAATAGAGAAATTAACTCTAGATCCTTAATGTTTACTCCTTTCAGATACATTAGCTCCATGACACTGGAAAATGTTATATCTGATGTGGATACTGTGGGCATTGGTAAAACTTAACGTAAGTTTTTTTTTTTAATCCTGAGATCCCACACAACAATAATTTTCATCTGTATGTATAACATACCTATAGCAACATTACTTAATATATGAGTATGTGAAGTATATTTTATTATAATAGTAGACAAGCAAACTGAATGTGTCCCAGGAAGGGGTCTTTTCCATTAACTTTTATAAAGGCTTTCATTTCAAACTTTCATTAACATCTGACAAGCAAGCTGAAAAAGCTTTGCTTAGAGCTTGGGTTAGGGGCAAAATGCATTTTGGCAAAACTATTCCAAGATTACACTGACTGGCTGTGCGAGAATATACTAATTTGTTTTGTTTTGTTTTGTTTGGAGTGTGGAGAAAAGAGAGAGAAAGGGAGAGAAGAGTCATGGACCCTACTTTATGGTTGCCATGGAGGCAAGGTCAGCCTTCCACACTTGGATCTACCAGCAGAGTTCAGACAGGTCAACGTGTGACCGGCTCAGGCCCTGGGGTTAAAAGTTCAAGCAGCGATGGAAAAACCAATATGTCCACGCAGAGTATGCTGTACAATTTATTTCAATTTACATCAAGCCATGCATATAAAATTTAGATAAATTCCATTCAAATCTGATGTTGCCTGACACACAATGTATGCAAACAGATGTCTGTGGGGCTTTTTCTGTGCTTTAGAAAACAACATTAAATTTAAAAATATGTCTCTGGGATTTCTTTATTGAATTACAAAATGAACATAATTTTAACTTAAATGTTTTCATTCTTTCTTCCAATTTTTTTGGTGGGAGTCTTAATAATTTCTCAGTTCTCAATCTACTTGATGTCATATTAAAGAGGATAATGTATATTTACAACTACTGCTTCAGTATTATTGTAGTTATAGATTCTATTTATATCTCTTACCACTTTCCACAAATATTTAGTGATTGATATTCCTGATTTATCTCTGGCTTCTACCCTCATCTCCTTTCCTTTCTACTCAGAACAGAGCAAGGGTCCTGGAGGCTGCTGGGTTGTCTTCCAGCCACAAGGTGGCTCCCCCCTCCCCTTCTCACAAGCCAACAGGGTGTACATCTTTGCTGAGTGCTGCAGGCCAACTAGGATTCAGAGGCTAATTATGACCTATAAATACATTATTTTAATTGTGAATTGAATGGATCACAACACAGACTCTGGTACAAGATGATACAATGAAAAATTGGTCTTTAGAAAGAGGAGAAAGAAAAGACTTTCGTGTCCTGCCTAATTCCTCTTCCCCCCTCCTTTCAAGGGTATAACTGACTAACCTTATGGCAAAATAAGGAAAATAATAAAAGACTGTAGAGGAACCTAATTTTGTTGCCAAAGAACAGACTCACAGACTAGACAGGGCCAATTTTTAAGGATAGTATATAACTTATTCTCACTCAAACTGGAACCTGCATTTGGAGTAGGAAAGGGGTTTAGATTTTCTGGTCTGATAACTTCTCCACAAGGAAGTTTTCATGAGGACTTTGAAGCACTTTCTTAGATGTCCTGTACCATGTCACAGATGAAGAACAGTGATCTCTAATACTGCAGAGCTTTAAAAGTTGTAGAAATAGCACATATTTACTTCTTGCTGCTTAAGAAACAAGGTCCATATTTCATAAATGTGATTTTTACAGAATACATCATAATTTTCTACAGATGAAATAGGCATAGAGAGACAAATCATTTGTCCTATTACATGGAAGATCTTTCCAAAAGTCTGAGTCCTAATTTCTCACATTTTCCATTTTCTGTTCTGGGGAAAAGCTATTTGAGCAAGTTTCATTTTCCTCATCTGTAAAATGGAGATAAAAATAGGGCCTATTCCTCATGGAATTTTGTCAGGATTAAAGGAGTTAATATATGTAAAGCACTTATAAGAGTCTTTGGTACATAAGAGTCATATAAATGTTTGCTATTATTATTTATCTGAGCTCAGTTCCTCCTTGTTTGCAAGTATTCTGTGACACAAACATTTGAGAAAAATGAACTTTCATGGATTTTGTAAAGACACGAAGAGTATAATTTTCTAGATACTTGAATGCTCTGATCAGGCATAACTTATGATGTCTGAGCTTTTTCCTCCTCAAGAACCTAAAAAAAATAAGCATTTCTTTCCATTTCATGATATTGCTTTCAGTATGACATTAAAAAAATAATGATTTTAATACTGATTTCCAACTCTCAAGCCTGTTTTAGATAATACTTTAGAAATTGCACCATTTTACTAATGCAAACAACCATAAGTGGTGGTTCTAATACCTTGGCTACAATATTCATACTGTACGAGTTTTAATTTTCTTTTTTCCCTATATCAAAAAAAAATCTTCAGTATCTTACTCATGCCAGAATATAACTTTGTTAACCCTCTTGTTAAACTTAGAACATATGAGTTCCCTGCTTCTTAGGTAAATAAACATTTTGAATTCCCTTGTAAGCACTGCCTTGACAACTCTCAAACAGATTTTCTAAGGGTACAAATGATATCCTTAACTTAAGGTGACCCACAATAATTCAACCATGAGCAAAAGTTTATGTGGACATAAAATCCTGCATTCACATAAATCCTTGTTTGTATAGGAAGGATCTGTACACATAGATGTAAATATATATGTATGTGTCGGTATGTATATATACATACAGATCCACATGTATGCCACCCACATATATTCCAAATAGATGGAAATACATATTTAGAGACCAAGCGAGATAAGCAAATCAATTTTCAATAGCCAAGGGAAGGAGTATGACATTTTTTAATACCTGCTATACTGTCATGCAACACTTTATTCTTTATTATCTCTGTCAGCTACTACTGGGTGCCTAGTAGACAAATGCTAGTCCTAGTCCTGGTCATTTATTTCTATTTGGAATTATTTCAAGCCTAACTCTTTAGAACTCCTTGAAAATGCTGTCCTGATATGTTGGCCTTGCACCCTTGAGTGAGGGCTGGAATAGGGCAGTGGAGAGAAATCCTTTTGCAGAGACAATTTGGCACCGTTTTTGAGGGAAGACTGCCTTGGTTTTGCCCACATTTGCACAAATATAACTTTAAAAGACCCCTTTTCCATTCAGAGCAATACGCATGTGCTACCATAAGTGGTGTCTTTTGTTGCCAGAAGCAGTTTTTGCTGCATGCATCAACTTTCACTATATTCTTAGCAACACTTTCTTCCAGTTTCAAACATCAGTTCACAGAATCCCTTAAAGAACAGATGTACTGAAGAAATGCATCAATTCGTTATTTGTTACAGTTTGGGGGTGTCTGTCCTGTGGGTTTTCTAGCCAAGGGCTTATATGTTTCCCAAGAGAAATTTACTTTCATGAGAGAAGAAAATTGAGGCAAATCACTGCTGTTAGACCCTGAAGTCAGAGACACTGGTTTGTTGTCCTTCTGTACATGTGAAGAAAAAGCCCACAGTTACAGAAACAGTCATGTTTCAATCCATCCCTCATTTTTCCCCAGTGTGAAAAATTACAATTGAAACCAAATTTTTCTCTGTCAATAGAATGTGTATGATTACAGCTGTTCATATTTTCTTTCTAATGAAGGGCTGCACATTTAATTGTAAGATTTATTAGGTACTGTACATTGCTGTGTATATGCAAAACAGTTAATTGACATCTAAAATGCTGGTTGTTTATTCTGACATTAATGATCATATTTCTTAATTTGAAATAAAAAGCATTTGGGGAAAATCTATTTTTTTCCCTCCAAATAAGGAATTAATAAATTCAATGTAAGAAATAAAAAGAGCTGAAGAAAAAAAATACTGATTTATGTATGTGAGGCTAGAGAAAAAAATAAAGATGCTTAAAAAAAAAGTCCATAATCCCCCATTCTGCTGGAAACAAGAGAGTTGATTGCCAGCTTTGTTTGATTTCACAGAGATCTCATACGAGGCTGGGTTCATAAACAGGTGAAATGATGGAGTTTATTGCAACGCACATCAACACTGAAACTAAATAACTGTGTTGCCATCTCAGCCCCGCTGAAAGACGGATGGTAAACTTGACCTGCCGCTGGTACTATCCGATTGCCATTTTTTATTCCCCCTTCGTCGCCCCCCCAGGCTGAGCCATGTTGAGTAAATGCATGTGCACGGTCAGGTCAGGCCCCCGGATCGGGTGAAACTCGGTTCACATTTGCATACAGGCGGAGCCTCACAATGAAAGCCCATCTGTTCCCGTCTAGGAGTACAAATCGAATGTCACCCAACTCACTGCAAACGACAGCAGCATGGCCATTAGATGGAGGAACACTCAGCTCAGGTTACGGATATGAAACTGCTGATTTGGGTTTAAATACCTGATAACCGAAGACTTTTCATTATATGCGAACAAAGAATGAACTTTGAACTGCTCAGGAGATACCCTCTCCCTACTTTGGGCACCCCTCCCTAGTTCTACCCATTATTACTAATACTTAACTGCTATATTTTATATTCTTTCTATTTTTGTATAAAAATTAGCCAGGCTGAATGTCACAATGTCCTAAATAATTGCTTTTTTTTTCTTTTTGGAAGGGGGAAAGGTAAGAGGTGGAGCAGCAAAGGATGTTGTAAACAGAAAATGAACTCTGAACTCTGTATGCCCTCAAAGGTCATTAGTACCATGGCAATGTTGTTCCTTGAACTTCTAAATTTTACCAGGGTGGAAATTTTAGTTGCTAGAGTTTAACCAACCTGTGAACTGCCCCAGCCCTTTATCCCTCCCTCCCAAACCCATTCAGTCAAATGAGGCACCTATCTCCTAGAATGTTGTCCACTCACGGGCCTGTTTATTCCAAAAGAGTTTATCCCCAAATAGTTTATCAATCACGATCTGTCAGAGATTATTTTTCTGTTAAAACTTGGGAGTATCTTAAAATTTACAGACTGAAATCACATACATTAAAACACAAAAAAGATAGAGTTGTTCAAGAAGACACCCCAGGATAGTAAGCCCATCCAAGCATGGAACATGATAAACACAAGGAAATTCATTAGCAAGTATATAGGTAGGCTTTCATCAAACACCTTCTTGTCCTGTTTTACGGCAAGAGTCTACTTCCATGAAAATCTAAGGAGGATACAAGCATCTGGGGTTTGGTGACTTGTGTTTATATTTGAAATATTTCTGTATTCTGTTACATGAATCACATTTAACATTTTAGTCATTAGCCCAGTTTGTTGGAGCCCTGGTGCATGTGCTGCTGACATAGCGCCACTGTAGAAGAGAGAAAACAGATTGCCTAGTTTTTCTTTTACCAGTTATGCTTCTTAGTTTCCAGTCAGTAATAGTGCCACTTTATGAACTTCAAATGTAATACCTAATTGGATGGAAAAAATATTTTAAAAATATCTGCAAGAACTTTATTTGCTTTAAGCAATTATATACTTTTTTCTTGCATATATTCCTCTTTATTAAAACGCTTACTAAAACAGTCTTAAAGAATTTAATGTATTGAGGTTATACATGGAATCCAAAATGTTTAAAGGCCACTGGATCTTAAAGGCTGTGTCTCTTCAGCTGGGGTTTCTTTTTTTTTTTTTTTTCTTGCGTTATGCGGGCCTCTCACTGTTGTGGCCTCTCCCATTTGCGGAGCACAGGCTCCGGACGCGCAGGCTCAACGGCCATGGCCCACGGGCCCAGCCGCTCCGCGGCATGTGGGATCCTCCCGAAACGGGGCACGAACCCGCGTCTCCTGCATCGGCAGGCGGACCCTCAAGCACTGCGCCACCAGGGAAGCCCGAGCTGGGGTTTCTTTACCACTATGTGAAACTATGTTCTTATTGTTTGTCCTTTAAAAATAATACCAGGGTAAAGAAAAGATTTGAGAGCTTTTTCCTTTTTCATCCCATGCAAGAGCTTACGGTCAACCTTAATGGAAGTTCTACATGCATTAAAAGGGAGAATAGACCCTTTGTTTCAGAAGAATAACCAAGACAAGGGTGAATTTTGGTTCCACTTTGTCAAGTTTAAGGGGAAACTGAATGCAGGAAGAGAGAGAGAAGGAGTCAAGAGAGAGAGAGAGAAGGGGGCCCCCAAACAACTTTCTTAGCTGTTTCCTCATTGCCTCCAATTTTAAACTTAAAATATTTTATTGTTATCTTGTAAACAAGTCAGGAATTTGCATTAGGGGACACGTGGCCATATGATCTCTTGGAGAGGGGCTCTTGCATTCCATGCAGCTGGATGCCTTGTGTATGATCAGCAACAAAGCAGAAGAGACCAACAAGCAAGAAATATAATACTAGAGGTATTCTTTCTGTCCACGTCAGGAGAAAATGCACTATTAAGGAGGTGTAACGGCTTTAATTCTATATCCCTGAAGGGATATGAATGAGAATGATTCTGCTTATATCAAAATGATAAAATAACTTGTTTAGAGAAATATTGGTTGTTTGGTTTCTTGTTATGCACTATTGGTAGGGATGTGTGAACAGGAACCGAACCTTGAACTTAATTTCCCCTTTGAACTCATGACCTTTGACAAGATTCCCCATGCCTTCCCCTTCAGACAAATTTCATCACAATTACAGTCCCTTCCACTTGAGTTAAAGATATATAATCATTGATTTGACCTAATTACCTGATACATCCCTTTCTTTGCAAGGTGAAAGCTAAATGTGTGAACAGAAGCTGACCCGTGAAGTTCTGATAACCAATTTTTATTCTAATTATCATAAAACACTTTCAGCCTTACTCTATTTTTCTCAAGTTTTCTTTTGGCCCCTTCCCTGAACCCACTATTCCTTCAAATTCAACAATGCCCCATAGGTTTCAAGCTGCTTGGCAACAGGCCTTCAAATGCATTATGCACTACATGTTCAAAGTGACATTTTTAAACAAAAAACT
Source organism: Lipotes vexillifer (assembly GCF_000442215.2). Lineage (NCBI taxonomy): Eukaryota > Metazoa > Chordata > Mammalia > Artiodactyla > Lipotidae > Lipotes > Lipotes vexillifer. The sequence goes on along the minus strand of NW_006791954.1, from coordinate 2,447,479 downwards.
AAAGACTAACTCTGCACTAGAAAGTAGTCACTAATCGCTGTCTTTCATGAAAAAGTCTTCTAAGGAGATAAAAGAATGGAAACTAGAAAGTTCCCACAAGATTCTGAAAATTATCTGACTCGTATCAATCTATTATGTTTCTCACTTTCTCCAAATAATGTACAAACTTCAGGTTATAAAGCAGATGCAGGCAATATCAGTAGAGTTGGTATAATCAATTTAAACTATGGGGGATTATCTTCTTTTAAAGGAAATGTGTATGTGTATGTGGGGGGAGGTGTCCACTTAGTTTAGTACAATAAATACCACACAAAGACTTTAATAAGAAAGCTTAAGTCATGGAATACACTAAAAAAATTAAATATGTGATTTAAAAGCGAAACTAGAGTTAATAGAAACTGTATAAATTGACTCTAAAAAATGAATTTGTAAGTATTTCTCTCTACCTCAACTTATATTTTTAAAAGGAATAAACTGAAACCACAGGGTTTTCATTATCGTCTTAGACAACTGAAAAATAAAGACGAATTGCAAAAAATTAAACAGCAAAGAATAAACAAAGAAGAGACTGTTTGCACTTCTTCATGTCACAGCTTATATTCAGGGGCATCATGTTTTCTCAGAATGAAATGACAGTCAGTTTTCCTTTATGTCATGTTTGCATCATATCACTCCAAATATTCATTAACAGGCATTACAGATGGAAGTGGACAAAAGGTCTGGAAAAAATACACCTATGACGTTGAATCACCTGTTCTTTTTGCTGGAGCTACTTGTGTCCTCTCTTACAAAAATTAAACAACACTAAAAGAAGAAATAATCCTTCTTCTAATCACCATGGTGGACCAGCATCTGAGTTTTAGTCTCAGCAATTAGTTTTGTTTTTTTTTAAACATCTTTATTGGAGTATAATTGCTTTACAATGGTGTGTTAGTTTCTGCTGTATAACAAAGTGAATCAGCTATACAAATACATAAAACTCCACATCTCCTCCCTCTTGCGTCTCCCTCCCAACCTACTTATCCCACCCCTCTAGATGGACACAAAGCACCGAGCTGATCTCCCTGTGCTATGTGGCTGCTTCCCACTAGCTAGCCATCTTACATTTGGTAGTGTATATTTGTCCATGCCACTCTCACTTCGTCCCAGCTTATCCTTCCCCTTCCCCGTGTCCTCAAGTCCATTCTCTACATCTGTGTCTTTATTCCTGTCCTGCCCGTAGGTTCTTCAGAACCATTTTTTTTTTTTTTTAGATTCCATATACATGTGTTAGCATACGGTATTTGTTTTTCTCTTTCTGACTTACTTCACTCTGTATGACAGACTCTAGGTCCATCCACCTCGCTACAAATAACTCAATTTCATTTCTTTTCACGGCTGAGTAATATTCCATTGTATATTTGTGCCACATCTTCTTTATCCATTCGTCTGTCGATGGACACTTAGGTTGCTTCCATGTCCTGGCTATTGTAAATAGAGCTGCAATGAACATTGTGGTGCATGACTCTTTTGAATTATGGTTTTTCTCAGGGTATATGCCCAGTAGTGGGATTGCTGGGTCGTATGGTAGTTCTATTTTTAGTTTTTTGAGGAACCTCCATACTGTTCTCCATAGTGGCTGTATCAGTTTACATTCCCACCAACAGTGCAAGAGGGTTCCCTTTTCTCCACACCCTCTC
>NW_006791954.1:2432498-2445645 GCF_000442215.2 Lipotes vexillifer | reverse complement strand
ATTTTTGAGATTAATCCTTTGTCAGTTGCTTCATTAGCAAATATTTTCTCCCATTCAGAGGGTTGTCTTTTGGTCTTGTTTATGGTTTCCTTTGCTGTGCAAAAGCTTTTAAGTTTCATTAGGTCCCATTTGTTTATTTTTGTTTTTATTTCCATTTCTCTAGGAGGTGGGTCAAAAAGGATCTTGCTGTGATTTATGTCATAGAGTGTTCTGCCTATGTTTTCCTCTAAGAGTTTGATAGTGTCTGGCCTTACATTTAGGTCTTTAGGCCATTTTGAGTTTATTTTTGTGTATGGTGTTAGGGAGTGTTCTAATTTCATTCTTTTACATTTAGCTGTCCAGTTTTCCCAGCACCACTTATTGAAGAGGCTGTCTTTTCTCCATTGTATATTCTTGCCTCTTTTATCAACGATAAGGTGAGCATATGTGTGTGGGTTTATCTCTGGGCTTTCTATCCTGTTCCATTGATCTATATTTCTGTTTTTGTGCCAGTACCATACTGTCTTGATTACTGTAGCTTTGTAGTATAGTCTGAAGTCAGGGAGACTGATTCCTCCAGCTCCATTTTTCTTTCTCAAGATTTCAGCAATTAGTTTTAACTATACTTTGAAACCAAAGGCCTAAGCAAACAGGAAAAGAAAAAAAGTATGTGGGCAGACTTTATAAGTACAAAATTATCATGGTGTCCACTGAGGCAAATCTTTAAAAGATTAACTTTTTATGATGTCAAGTGTAACTAGAATTGGACAGATATTACAAAATAGGCTGGAAGTTTCCCACAGTTCTGGGCCATTAAGTAACGTTTCTAAAGGGAACAGTTCAAATCTGCTTCTTTATAAGAGTACAAATATTATAAAGAACTTGAGGAATACTTGAAAAATGCCTCATTTCTACATCCACTTCTGCCCAATGGCTTGAGGTATAACCAAAGAAGTACAGAAGAGTGCCACAGAACTTCCTTGATAAAAGCTATATATAGCCAGATGGCTGGGATCCATGTTAAAGTCACATCATTTATTTGTAAAAGCATTGCTTCTAATTTGTGTTTGGCTATCACAAAGACCTTTATCAATATATGCTAATATTGGCATATTAGGAGCACTTCAGGAAACAGAGAAATAGGGTACCCATGCTGTGACAGAAATAATGGATTTGGCATTATTCTGGACCTCCAGATAGATAGTTCATTGTCAAAATGGATGGATAGCAAAATATAACGAAATGAAACTGTGCTCACTTGCAGGTCAGAATTCTAGACTTTAAGGGACTTCCGTGGTGATCTAGTGGTTAAGAATCTGCCTTCCAATGCAGGGGACACGGGTTTATCTCTGGTCGGGGAACTAAGAACCCACATGCCGTGGGGCAACTAAGCCCCTGCACCACAACTAGAGAGCCCATGTACCGCAACTACAGAGCCCACACGCTCTGGAGCCCGCTGGACACAACTGGAGAGAAGCCCGTGCAATGCAATGAAGAGCTCGCATGCCGCAACTAGACCTGAGGTAGCGCGCAAAACCTAGAGAAAGCCACACAGAGAGAAAAAAAAAAAAAAAAAAAAAAAAAAAAAGAATTCTAGACTTTGAGGGGTAAATTTAAAAATTGCACATATATTAATTTTAGAAACGACACAAACAGGGATATAAAAGGGAAAAAGTGCAAATGTTATATCCCTGGGGTGGTGGGGTGCTGTGAAATGATCCTCTATAGTCGAGATTCTTAATGTGGTATCTGTGAATGTTCTGAAATTATATGCAAATACGCATGTGTGCTTGCCTGTGCCTGCTCATTTTTATGGCAAGAAGAACCACTGCTACACAGTGATAAGAAAAGGAATAAAAGCACACAAAAAATGATTATTACATTTCTGAGGAAAAGATGTTGGAAGCCAAAAACAGCCACCATCATCTCTCACTTAAAACAGTGGTTCTTATACTTTGTGAAATTGGTTGCCCCAGTGTAAATTTTTTATTATACACCAAAATATATTTATATTAATTTACAAATTATATACATATACTACCACTAATCTGTTAGTATTAGAAAACCTTAGTTTCATACACACACACACACACACACACACACACACGCACTCCCAGCCACACATACACACCCACACACAAATTCTAATATTTTTTTCTCATCTTCTGTGGATCATCTAGTACACCTCACTCTGGTCTCTCCATTCTTCCACTCCTATGCCCCTTATAATCAATTCTACACAGAGTAATTAGAGAAATCTTTTAGAACTATAAATTATATCATGCCAATCTCTAGTTGGAACTCACTACTTGCTTCCCATGATATGCAAAATAAAATCCAGATATCCAAATACCTTACTATGGCTTAAAAGGCCCTCCAGAATTTAGTTCTTTCTGCCTCTTCAACCTCACTTCCCCACTGTCTCACTCATTTAGCTCTAGCCATACAGGTTTCTTAATTTTTCCTTGAACTCTCCAAATGGTTTCTATCGCAAAGGCTTTGCACCTGCTGCTCCTTCTGCCTGGAATGCTCCTCCTTCAGATCCCTGCCCAGTCTGATATCACTTCATTCAGGTCTCTGCTCAGTGACCCCCTCTTAGCATTGTCTCAAAGAGTCCCATTGCCACCCTTTTCTGGTCACTTTCTATCTCTGTGCCCTCTGGTCTTTTTTGGCTTTGTTTTGTTTCAGAGCATTCACCACAGCCTGACATTATACTATATATCTCCCCTAGTAAGCTCCATGTTGTGAAAGATTTTGGCAGTTTCATCTCTGTGTGCCCAATAACCTGGTCTAAGGTCTAGCACAAAACAGGTCCTCAACGATAAATGAAGAACAGTCAAAGCAAGTGACAGACATCCCACCTGCTGTTCATTTGAAAATGAACCTCAAAAGAATGTTCACGTGACAGAGGCCACCACACTAAGATGAACTATCAACTAAAAATCAGCTCTCTCTTTTCTCAATTTTCCCAACACCAGAACCACAACTTCCTTATGGTACCTATTACTGTTTCTTTTGTACCATGTTTATTTGCATACAGATCCTATCTCCATTAGTAGCTTTGGTGGGAAAAATCCCAATCTGACCCCTATTATCCTCCTGACCACATCCAACATGTAGCAGGTGCCCAGGTCCTGGACTATGGGTGGGGCTGACAGTCACATCTAGCCATGAGAATTGAGGTTCAGCTGCTCATGCAGGAGTGAGAGATGCCAGCCCCTTGTAGCCACCTTGAAAGATGATCCTTGACTCTACACTCAAATGGATGTTCCTGGGCATTCGTCTGTTGACAAGGCTGAATGATAAAGAAAAGACTCATACTGGAAATGAATCTATGAAAAATCACCAATTCCTTGTATGATAATAGAGGAAAAAACTATTTCAATGTTGATGAAAGAATGATGAGCACAAGTGGAGACTAAACTTACCAGATAACCTTCATCTTTTTTTTAGAGGTCAATTCCCAAACAGAATAGAAATATCACAAACATGGCATTTAAATAATAATGCTTGGGCTTCCCTGGTGGCGCAGTGCTTGAGAGTCCGCCTGCCGATGCAGGAGACGCGGGTTCGTGCCCCGTTTCGGGAGGATCCCACATGCCGCGGAGCGGCTGGGCCCGTGAGCCATGGCCGCTGGGCCTGCGCGTCCGGAGCCTGTGCTCCGCAAATGGGAGAGGCCACGACAGTGAGAGGCCCGCATAACGCAAGAAAAAAAAAAAAAAAATAATAATAATGCTTAATACAAACAATGTATTGAATAAACTTAAGAAATCAAGTTATGCAATAGGAACAATTTTAAGGATGATGAAAGTGATCAAAGTTTCAGACTAAGCAAAGTATACTTCTATACTTAGACTAGTATGCTGGTCATATAAAATGCCCATAAAAATCTCCTTTCAAAAGCAACTCAAATATACTTGGACATGAATAATTTTCATCTACGAAAAATTAGATCAAACTTGAAAACAAATGATAGTCAGCAAGCCACTTAACATTTCTGCATCTTAGTATCATTATCTGTAAACTAAAGGGACTAAAATAAATAACTTCTTCAGGTCTCTTCTTATTCGAATTATAACAATTCAAGGAAGAATCCAGTTGAACTTTTCAGGGTGCTTACGTTAAACTCTCATGAGACATTAACTTAGAAGTTATCAGAGAAGTCTGCAAAAGCAGAGAGGCAATCAAACGGGGTGTAGAGTAGAGGTAGAAACTTAAGTACTTCAAGAATAAAGTAAAGTGGAATTCAATCAAGAAGAAATGGCAATCAACAGGTCTGGGAGAAAAATTCTCCAAAATGCCAGTATCCATAAAAAGGAAAGGTTTAGAAAACACAATACCGTTAAAGATCTCACGGCAACAGAGAAGGGCAAGTGAGCTTATATGACACCGTAGCAAAAACAATGATATTTTAGATTTCATATACAGCACCATAATTCATAATGGCCTAGGAAGGCGTTCATGTTTCTACATTCTTATGTAGGAATTGCCATATTGGAACAGACCAGTGGTCCATCCCTTTTGCCCTGCTGCTCTGACAGTGAACAGATGTTTCAGAGGAAAGCTCTACTCTCAGCAACCCAAATCCAATAATACATCTAATGATGCAATTCTATATCAAGAATATCATTTCATTTTGACCTCAGATGGCAATTATCTTCTACCCAAAGCAGGAGGCTGGCTCACTTTGATTTCATGCTGGGTGGCCCACTTAAGAGGTCTCACTTCAAATTACATCCAAGCTGCTATCTTCATTCACTTGGCTTTTCTGACACACTAAACTACTTTCACAATTTGCTGTCTCCACTGTCACTATTAGGCTCTCAGGGGTATGGAATCACGTAGGTATAATAGAAATTGTTGTGTTTGTACTAGCAACTGATGATTTAAAAATCTTTGCTTTCTTAAAAATTAAGGTTTTCTATTATTAGCTTCAATGTTTTAAAAAACTTGAGGATCCTCAATTTAATATAGATGATCAACTTGAAGTGGAGACAAAAAGGTAACACAAAATTTTAACATTTGAAGGAAAACATAAATACACAGAGTGGTAACAATAACCTTTAGACAGAAATTCTCTAGAACAAATGAGGCGCTGGGCTTTGTTTTGATGACTCTCTGACAAAGTGAAAAAAAGATAAGTATACTGGAATGGCAAAAAGGCAGGCAGGCAGGAGGCAGTCAGGAGTATGAAACTACAGCTGTGTCTCAGTAGTTTCCAGTCTTCTGCAGGTTCAAATGTCCATTGCAGAATCACTTCGGTCATAAATCCCAAAGGTCCTCTCAGCTCCAGAGAATCTCCTTTGGGAAAGATATTCACCTGCCTTTCTATAGTCCTGGAGCAGACAATTTAAGAATTAGAGCTAGAATGATATTTAAGCTAATATGAAAGAATAGGTGCAGGTTTTTCCCGACTGGGAGAATAATGACAAATTTGGAGAAGCCAATCATTTTCTCTATCAGGGTATTTGAGACATAAGAAACCATAGCAGATTATCGTGCTCTACAACTTGATCAGAACAGTTATATTAACATTCTGAATATTGCTTTTGAGATGGCTCTTCTCCTTTAATAAAAATTTGAAGCTTTGATAAGAAAGCTTGTGACCAAGTGTCTAAAATATTCCTTATATGAAAACCATCTAACAAATGGACAAACAACCCAAGGTCTTCTAGTAATCAAGTGAAAAAACTGAGAAGCATAATTATCAGGATATTTCCTAAGATAAGAGATCCAAAGGTATACAAGATAACCCAGGAACAAAAATCAAGCCAAAAGGAAAGAAGGATGAGTTTCCTATCCCCTGGAGTTCTTTTTTTTTTTGTAAGCCACGCCCAGCTTGTGGAATCTTACTTCCCTGACCAGAGATTGAACCTGGGCCCCCTGCACGGAGTCCTAACCACTGGACCACCAGGGAATTCCCATGAGTTTCCTATCAATGATGTCCATTATGCCAGGAAATAGTCTCTCATGAACCACAAATAACCAAGTAATAATTCAAGAACGTATCATCAGGAAAAACTTGGCCTAAGTATGAATTAAATGAGATCTTTGTATACCTTAAAAACTTCTCAATCAATTCTGGGAGCTAAATAAATCAATAATATTACCTTAAAATTAAATTGATTTCTAGACAAGGATGTCTTTCAAAAGCAAAATTTTCCTTTACTATCCCAGAAATAAGGTTGCTATAAAAACCCATAACAGGGACTTCCCTGGTGGCGCAGTGGTTAAGACTCCACCTGCCAATGCAGGGGACACGGGTTTGAGCCCTGGTCTTGGAAGATCCCACATACCGTGGAGCAACTAAGCCCATGAGTCACAACTACCGAGCCTGCGTTCTAGAGCCCGCGAGCCACAACTACTGAGCTCACGTGTCACAACTACTGAAGCCCGCATGCCTAGAGCCTGTGCTCCACAACAAGAGAAGCCACCACAATGAGAAGCCCACATACCGCAGCGAAGAGTAGCCCCTGTTCGCCACAACTAGAGAAAGCCCGCACACAGCAAGACCCAACACAGCCAAAAATAAATAAATTAAATAAATAAATAAAATTTAAAAACCCATAACATGGTAGAAACTCTTAGTGCCCAGCAAACTTATAAATGTTAAATAAAAATAAATTATTGGGGATGAACTTTGTAACTTCTAAAAATAGTACTAGTTACTGTAGTATAGAAAAGAAAGGAAACACAGAAAGGAAAAATAATGCAAACTTTCTTAGCAAAAAAGCATTTCTTCTTATCAGCAATAATAGTAGTTAAAAGAGCAATAATAAAATGTGGTATTATATACTTGAAAGTTGCTGAGAATCACTCTTAGGCATTCTCACAATAACAAAAAAAAAAGAAAGAAAAAAGAAAAAACAGAGAGACTGAGATTTAAGTGTGTGAGGTGATGGATGTGTTAATTACCTTGATCTTGGTAATCATTCCACAATGCATATGTGTAGGAAATCATCATGTTGTACACTTTAAATATATACAATTTGTCAATTATTCCCCAATAAAGTTGGGGGGAGAGCAATAATAAATGAAATTCATAGATATTTAAAAACTTATTCAACTGTTATCATGATGGCCAGGGAGGAGTAGAAAACAGTGATTATTGAACTCATTACACATCTAATGTTTTCTATTTCTAGTGGAAATCTGTGTATTCAGGCTTAGGCCACCCAAACCAACGGCAGGCATCGAGATAATGAGAACCTTGGCATGTGAGATCTCAGAATTTCTCCAGTTTGTTTGTTTGCTTTTTTTTTTTTTTTTTTGAGGTTGTGATAATAATCAGTAATATAGTTAGCAGTCTACAACAGGATGGAGAGAAAAAAGCAAGGGACTTAGATAATCAATAATCCAACCAGATCGTAGAAGGAGCTACACACTTGTACATGTTTTCCATTTACCCAAACGCAGGAAATGGTTCCTCAAGAAATCATTAGGGCCAATTCCTTATCTTCCTAGGTATAAATATGTAACTCATTCAAGATAGATGGTTAGTTAGCCACCCTATTTTAAAAGATATTCAGGGAACAATATTCAACAATGATTTTGGGGGTCTAGTTCATCCTCCTCTTTCGTCATTTGTAGAGGTAAAATGCTCTTTCCAATCCATCTCTCTCCTTTCCCCCATGCCAGTGACATGGAATGGTCCTCACCACTGTTCACCAACACCATGGCAAGAGCCTCTTAACCTTGTCTCTAATGTTCCCTTCCTCCCAAAACATAGATCTGACCATGTAAACTCATGATTAAAAATTTTTTCATAGCTGCCTGCCACCTACAAAATGACACTTAAACATAGTCTTCACAATCCACACCTAAATTATTTTTACAGCCTTGTCTCCTCTTGCTCCTATCTGTGCAGCACATGCTCCAGCCCAGCCTCTCTACGCTACCCAAGAAAGTCTCCTTTCATATCTTTTCTCATGTGTCCTCATTTGCCTAGGGTTCCATTTCCTTCATTTTTAACTGCTGACTGTACTTCAAGGCTCCTTGAAGTTTCTGCAGAATTTCCCACTTAAGGTGACTCTTACACTTTGTTCTCTTCCCGCATTACAGAATTACCATAGACTACCTTCAGTACATTTTCATATGGAATTATCTGTAAGCTGCTTGAGGGCAGGGATAGTCTTGTTCTCTCCCCTTTATTTCTTGGCACAGAGTTTGCACAGGAAGGCACTGAAATGTTTGCTGAACTATGCATATTTGTGTATACATATGTATTCAGACCCCTTTCATTTTAAATGCGGTTCATTTGGGTGTAGGGGATGGGGAAATTAGCACAAAATCTATAATAAAGGGAAGTTCACTAATAATTACACTCAAGGTATAATAGAAAGAGTGGCCTAGACGTTTATGTTCTTCTAGTCTTGCTACTTACTGGCTGTGGCCAGGGCAAGTCACAACATCCCTGTACAAATGGTTGCTACACTTCTAGGCAACAAGTCTGTATTCCAGGCAGGAAGAAGGTAAAGGGACAAAAGCAAGGGTGAAGACAAGAGGGGCAAAGGGCTTCCTCCGCTTTTTTTTTTTTTTGAAGAAACACTTCCTTTAGTGATTTCACCCTACACCCTCATGGCCAGAACTCTGTCTCGTGGCCACCTAACTGCAGGTCTGTCTATCAAGGCAAGTGTTTTCAGCTGGGCACATGGCCACTGTGGACAAAATCAGGGTTCTGCAAGTAAGAAATAAAGTGAAATGGATGCTGATACACAATAAGTAGAGCCTGTCACAACTTAGAAGAAGGAAGATAGTGAAATTGCTACATTTTCAGGCAACAGTAAAACAAAGCTAGAGAAAAAGAAATCAGGTTCATGTGGCCTAACAGCAGAAAAATCTCACAAGACTGCATCAATCACTGGGCAGAAAAGCGGCAGATGAGATCCAGTGGAGCTAAGTGTTAGCTAATTTTTTTTAGTACTGGGAAAAAAAACAAGAAATTTTACTCACAGAATCCAAATTACACTTAGTGGACTGTGAATATTCAACAATTAAAACCAAAGAAAAGTTTCTCACTTAGATCGTTAGAAAGTGATCCTTAAAGACATTAGTCTAATGGACTGCTCTGGGCACAAAATTGGAAACATTATGATAGAAAGCATTGTGACCTTTATTTTTTAATTAATTTATTTTAAAATTTGTTTAACAAGCATTTATTGAGCATTCCTATGTGAAAAGTACCATGCCAGATGCTGGAGGCTAGAGGAAGAACACAAAGTTGGATTAGGCCTTATCACTACCTATATATATATATGAAGGCCTGGACCAAAAAGAGGGATGAGAGGGATGATGCTGAGGGAAGGCAGGTTCCAAATAGGACCATGGGTGTTGGGCATCTACTGCTCTAACACTGCCCCAGGGACAGAAGGAATAGTCTTCCCAGGTCTGGTTGGCATATTTTATAGGACATCTAGCCCTTTACAAACACATGCTGTGCCTGATGTTTGCTCCTTATATGTACTCAAGTCGCTGTGAACTCTTGTGTGTCCTCAGCTGTTAGTCGATGCTTGTTTAATGTCACAAATAATAGTGCACTCATTATAAAAAAAACAAATCAGTGGGCTTCCCTGGTGGTGCAGTGGTTGGGAGTCCGCCTGCCGATGCAGGGGACACGGGTTCGTGCCCCAGTCCGGGAGGATCCCACATGCCGCAGAGCGGCTGGGCCCGTGAGCCGTGGCAGCTGAGCCTGCGCATCCCGAGCCTGTGCTCTGCAGCAGGAAAGGCCACGGCAGTGAGAGGCCCGCGTACCGCAAAAAAAAAAAAAATCAGTGACCTTTAATTTTAAAAAGTAACATGCTCAAGCCAGCAAACTTAAGAAATAGGGAAACGTACAAAGGAGAAAACACCCATAATATCATAACCCAGAGAAAGCCACTATTAACATTTTGGTATGTGCCCTTTCCATACTGTTTTGTATCCTGCTTTTCCCCTTTCATACATCATGAATATTTTCCTATGACAACAATGACTCCTCTACTGACAACATGATTTTTAATGGTTGTACTGCAGTCCATCATGTGGACTTTTTTCCCTTTCATACATCATGAATATTTTCCTATGACAACAATGACTCCTCTACTGACAACATGATATTTAATGGTTGTACTGCAGTCCATCATATGGTGTACCGCACTTTATTAAACTAATCCCATGTAATTAGACATTTAGGTTGTTTCCAATTACTTGATGTTCTAGGAGCCATATTGGTTTATTTCCTTAGAATAAACTCCTAGAAACGAAACTTCTGGGCCTAGAGCTCTGCACATTTTCAAGATTTTTGAAAAATAACTTTCATTGTTTATTTTTAATTCTAAAAATAATACATGTTCACTACATAAAATTTAGAAATAAACGCGCCAAAAATATTTTGATGAAGAACAGTACAGCCTTTTTTCTATGCACATATGGCATACATATATTTCAAAAAGTAGGAGTTTACGGTATGTGCTGTCTTATAACCGTATATTTTCACTTAAAGTATAAACTTTTGATAGTCACTAAATATTCTTCTATAAACATTACTTTTAATGGTTGTATATATTCCACTGTATGGGAGTAGCTTAGATGCTCAACCTGTTTTCAATTTTGTGCTTTTATAAACAAGTCTGCAATGAACATCCTTAAACATCTTTATGTACATTTATTTTCTTAAAGTACATTTAAACTTGAATCGCTAAGTCAAAGGCATTTGCAATTATGGTTTTTGTTACATTTTCTCCCAATTTACCTCTGGAAAGATTGTACTAAGCAATTGACCCACTTGCAGTGTGTGGCTACTTCCTACACTTTTGCCCAATACTGAGTATTATGATTTATTGCTGCACAACCCTTGTCAGCCTTATAAATTCCTATTGATCTTTTAAGACACAATTCAGGGACTTCCCTGGTGGTCCAGTGATTAAGACTCCGTGCTCCCAGTGCAGGGGGCACAGGTTCAATCCCTGGTGGGGGAAGATCCCGTATGCTGCCTGTCGTGGCCAAAAAAATAAATTAATTAAATTTAAAAAAAGACATAATTCAAATATCCTTCAGAGACCTTCCCTGAGCTTCAGTTTCCTTTCCAGGTGTAGTTGCTGCTCTCCCCACTGTGCTCTCATAACACCATTTATGTTCCTCATAAAAAAAAAAATATATATATATATATATATATATATATACACCATGCTTACTACTAAGCAGTCAAATTACTCATTCAAATATTGTCTTTCCAAATAGACCGTGTGCTTCTTGGAGGGAAGGGTCATGTCTTATTCACTGCCATAGTCCCAGTGCCCGGCTGTGTATGACACACACAAGGCACCAACAAACATTTGCTGGATGAATGCCAGAACTACCCATGTTTTCCTACAGAAAATGCTGCAAGCTTGTTTTCAGATTTCAATTCTTGATAAAATGTGCTGTACAAGAATCCACAGGTGTTACAAAAATGGGAAGTGTCCAGGATTTTTAAAGTATAATTTAGTGGGAAGTGTTCATTAGTAAACTTTTTTTTAAATGGGGTATGGCTGTTTTACAATGTTGTGTTAGTTTCTACTGTACAGTGGAGTTCCCTGTGCTATACAGCAGGTTCTCATTAGTTACCTATTTTATACATATCAGTGTATATATGTCAATCCCAATCTCCCAGTTCATCCCCCACCCCCCTTTCCCCGCTTGGTGCCTATACATTTGTGCCCTACATCTGTGTCTCAATTTCTGCCTTGCAAACAGGTTCATCTGTACCATTTTTTCTAGATTCCACATATATGCGTTAATATACAATATTTGTTTTTCTCTTTCTGACTTACTTCACTCTGTATGACAGTCTCTAGGTCCATCCACGTCTCTACAAATGAGTAATCTTTATGGAAGGAAAAACAAGTAGAATATGGGGAAATTTAAATACATTATGTTATACTAATGTTATAACACTTTGCAATCCTTTCAAGATGGTAAAGCATCAATAATTCCACCTTTATTATAAACAACCCAAAATATGAACATGTTTGTATGTACATCTTGCTCTTTCTAAAACTGTCCCAATAATGGAGGGAAATGCATTTGTTTATATTAGTATGGGTCAGACTAATTAGGATGTCTGTCAAAATCTTCCTGTCCCATATTATTCTTGAAACCTTGATAAGTGCATTTGTTTCAAAGCCAGGGCAACAAGAGAAGATAAAAACAAAAGAAGATAAAAACAGGAACTATCATAGCTTGTGGGAAACTTTACAGGTCAAATGATTCAAGCTCTTCAATCTTCTAGAACTTTAGAATTTATTGGAAATAGAGTCTGTAAGGTTGTCTCTCATTGGAATTTTTTAAAATTTTTATTTATTTATGGCTGTGTTGGGTCTTCGTTGCTGTGCGCAGGCTTTCTCTAGTTGCGGCGAGCGGGGGCTACTCTTCATCGTGGTGCGCAGGTTTCTCATTGCGGTGGCTTCCCTTGTTGCAGAGCACAGGTTCTAGGCGCGCGGGCTTCAGTAGTTGTGGCTCATGAGTTCTAGAGGGCAGGCTCAGTAGTTGTGGTGCACGGGCTTAGTTGCTCCACAGCATGTGGGATCTTCCTGGACCACAGATCAAACCCGTGTCCCCTGCATTGGCAGGCAGATTCTTAACCACTGCGCCACCGGGGAAGCCCCATGGAAAATTTTATTTCCTGCAAACTCAGCAGGAGTTTGAGTGAAGAACTCAAACTGTGAGTGAAGAACTAATTTTGTTTTAAATGGTTTATCTAGACCAAATTTAAATACTTGGACATTATAGCTCACAGTATAAGTGCATTCCTTTTATGTTTGAAATCATGTTTTTAATCTTTGTTTTCATTCTTATATTGATTGTAGGTTAGAACGCAGAGCAGGAAATTAATGTCCAATAGTTTCTCCTCACTTTTTCTAGATTTTTCCTTGTTCTGATGACCATAAGCTTGAGCATTATCAAGATTTACAGAATACTAGGAACTTATTATAAAGCTCTTCAATCCAAAATGCTTTCTTTCCAAAGAACCATTTTAAGTGATGAACACAAGGTGTGTGATAAGAAAACTGAATGGGCAAAGGGTTTATAGTCACTCAGAATGAACCATTAGGGTCAATACACAAAAGAGCAACTACTGCTTATTTCTTCTTCTTTTTAAAAATAAATTTAACTACGTATTTTCCAAAGTGATCGCTAAATATTAAACTAA
>NW_006791954.1:2422520-2432488 GCF_000442215.2 Lipotes vexillifer | reverse complement strand
CTCTTTCAGTATAAGTACAGAAAAGCATAAAGTTCAAGAGACTAAGTGATAGATCAGAAAATAAATCATGGTTTTCAGATTGGGGTTCGACTGCATCTGCACCTTAATTTTTTCAAAAATCTTGCCCACGTAAAAAAATTTTCTTGTAAATCTCTTTTAATCTACATGTTGTCCTTCATCCGTTACTTTTCCTTATAATTTAATCTGTTGAATAATCTAGGATATTTGTTAGAATTTCCTACTGTCAGCACTTTGCTAATTGTGTACTTGCGGGGCAGTTCAACATGTTCTTTTGTCCTTTTACCCTGCAAATCGGCATCTGGACCCAAAGGCTTGATGACTCATGTTTGACTTATTTTGTGCCTCAGTTTCTTAATTTGAAAAATGGAAACCCACACATGAAAGTATCACAGCTCACTGGGATGTCTGTATTTATCACTGCAGAAGGAGTGAAGGCTATGAACAACCATGGAGAGAGTGGGGTCGGAGAACTCAGACCCTGCAGTTGCCCAGCTTCCCGTCTGGGCTCCAGCTCTGCTACATGTGAGATGCATGATTCCAGACAAACCTTAAGCTCAAATTTCCTCACTTATCAGACAAAGATACCACTCACCTCATGAGATTGCTGTGAGGGTTAAATGGAGCAACACACTCAAACAAGATTTTTAAACTGTAAAGTGCTATAAAAGTAGACAAATTAGTGTCCGCATTACTCATTACTCATAAGGGGCTTAAATACTTTTATAATAAAAAGTTTTAAATGTCTTGGAGAATTAATTTCTTAAGAAAGGTTAGATATGGCATTGACACAAAACAAGAAGATTTATTGACTTAATGAATACTTGTGAAGGAATAAATGACAGCCTCCCAGCCTTGCCCGGAAACTTATAGCCCTATGACTCAGGAGCTCTGAGTCCTGCAGGATGAGAGCTTGTAAGCATCTAGCATACACAAACATCACAGTACCATTTAAACGACTCACCCCAAAGCCACTTATCAAAATGTTGAGTAATGATTTACATCGGGTGAATACTGGAAAAAAATGCTGATTTTTATTTACCTTTCAATCTGTGCAAATCCATTAATGGATTCTAATGCTCTTCTTCAAATCACTTTGCCAGGTCACTTCCCTTCTTCCACTCCACATCCTGTTTTCTCTGGGCTTCTCACATAAATTTACTTGAGGGTCCATCTGCCTAGTCACCTACCTCACATCTCTGACCTTCTCCTCAGCCACGGCCAATGCCTGAGCCTTCCTTTCTTCCTTCCCTTGCCCACCCAACTTATATCCAATCCATCTTTCAAGAAGTTTCTGAAATACTATTTTCAGGTTGTCTTGACTATCTGGTTAAGAAGTAGTCATTATTCTAGAGCTTCACCCTCCAATATGGTACCCACTAACTACATGAAGCCATTTATTTATTTTAAAAAATTAAAAAAAATTTATTGGAGTATAGTTGCTTTACAATGTTGTGTTAGTTTCTGCTGTACAGTAAAGTGAATCAGTTATACATATATCCACTCTTTTTTAGATTTCCTTCCCATTTAGGTCACCACAGATCATTGAGTAGAGTTCCCAGTGCTAAACAGTAGGTTTTCATTAGTTATCTGTTTTATACAGAGGGGTATACATAGGTCAATCCCAACCTCCCAATCGTCCCAACCCCCCTACATGAAGCCATTTAGATTAACTAAAATATATATATATTTTTGGCTGCACCACGTGGTTTGTGGGATCTTAGTTCCCCCACCAGACACTGAACCCGCGTCCTCGACAGTGAAAGTGCGGAGTCCTAACCACTGGACAACCAGGGAATTCCCTAACTTAGTCTCAGCCTCCCTAGCCACATTTTCAAGTACTCAGTAGTTACAAATGGTAGTGGCTATTCTAAATGCACAGTGCAAATATTATAGAACATTTCCATCACTGCAGAAAGTTTATTGGATAGCATTGTGCTACAGCCCCTTTCCTCTCCCTCTTCTATACAATCTTGGAAGACAATGTGGAAGAAATATGAGCTTTGAAATTAGACACCCTTTAGCTTTTGAATATTGGAATTAAAAGGTGACTGTATGAAACTGTGTAAGTGCCTAGCACAATGCCTGCCAGAGGGTAGGTGCTCAAATGATGGTAGCCATTAATACACTACTGCTTTCCCAAGTAATTCCAGAATCTCCAAGTTTTCCTTTTAGCAGTGTATACAAGTATCAGGAGAAGTAACTGCAAATGTTACTTCCTTTTCTGTGAGGCTGTGTGGCATATTGGAAAGATTATGAGCTTTGGAGGTATAGAGACTTATTCAAACCCTCCTCTGCCACTTAATTATCTTAGGACCTTGAGCAAATTAATCTCTCTGATGCTCAGTTTCTTCATCTGTAATATGGGAACAATAATACCTACACTGCACAGTAGTAATGATGATTAGAGATAATGTATGTCAAATACTATGTCTGGCATACGGTACGCATTCAATAAATTTATTATAGAAAGCAGGTACTATTAATTCACCTTATAGAATGCCATGTACTCAGCATAGTTGCGTACTAAGTGATTGTTGCTATTGGTGATGAAGGTCTGGCTAGTAAATCTTTTGTAGGATGATGTTATGCATTGTTTAAACACTTTTCCCTAAATAGGGCTTTCTCTGCTATTCATACAATGCAGTTAAACTAAAGTTTTTCTCTATGGTACTATCAATTCCACTCATAACAGTTCTCTTAAATTTATACGATATGGGGGAAAAAGAGAGTATTCACAATCATCAGACAGTCTTTAATTTACCATTACTCAGTAGTTTTTACTACTACCAAGGCATTTATGGAGTGGCATGCTGGATTGGAACTTCAAAGATTGGCGTAAAGAACTGTCACCATCACTGTTAACAACAAAGGTTGCAGCTTAAAATTTTGCCCAGACAGCAAGTCTGAAATTTCTGCCTCCAGAGAAAAACTTAAAAAATCACATCTTTTTAAAAAACAGAGATTAAATGCATGCATGAAAAATTGGAGGGCTGGGGGAAGGAGAAGGGGAGCATTGCATATCCTCAGATCCTTTTACAAATTCATGCTGCCAGAAGAAGGTCAAACAAGAACTGAGTCTCTCCTGTTTCTAGTAGTTAGCACTCCCCAAGTGAGAGCACATTTCAAGGAGTTGTTCCATTTGCTTGCTATGTCGTGTTCCTTCATCTGCTAGAACGCTTGTGGGTCTTTCTAAAATATCCTTGGAGGAGCTGGTGGAGAGCGGTGAATCACCAGTTTAGTATCTAGTCATTCCCCGGGTTGGTGGGGGTGACGAAGAGTGACCAAGTAACCAAATAAAGAGAGCTAGGAGTTCAATAACGAGGATTATTCCATGGCAAGGATTCTGTTATCATTGAGCACAATTCCTTTATCTCTCAGAGACAATCAACCTTCAGCCAAGGGAGTGTAACCTTAAAATGTCATAATTCCACTTAACATAGTGTTAAAGTTTGGGGGGATATTTGTCAGTGTAAGGGCTGATATAATCAGTCTGAGGGACCCTAGAACAAAGAGTGGTGGGTGAAGAGTATGTCACCTCCGTGCACATTTGTTTCCTTGATGAACAAGGAACTATTAGCTGCAGAGAAAGCATTATCTAGGTGAAGAATGATGCTGATTGTTTTAGTTGCCTCTTCCTGAAATGGTGGGGTAGAACAGAGGATCTCGGTGAGTTAAAGAGCAGGTTTTGTTACTGTGGTGCTGAGGATTTTTTTAAAAATTAAGTTTAATATATGGGAGGGTATGTAGACACATAAGTCTTCTTCAACAGCAACCAGAAATCAATGTGAGACACAGATCTCTCTTTCTTTTAACATCTTTATTGGAGTATAATTGCTTTACAATGGTGTGTTAGTTGTTGCTGTATAACAAAGTGAATCAGCTATACATATACATATAATCCCCATATCTCATCCCTCTTGCGTCTCCCTCCCACCCTCCCTATCCCACCCCTCCAGGTGGACACAAAGCACCGAGCTGATCTCCCTATGCTATGCGGCTGCTTCCCACTAGCTACTTTACATTTGGTAGCGTATATATACCCATGCCACTCTCACTTCGTCCCAGCTTACCCTTCCCCCTCCACGTGTCCTCAGGTCCATCCTCTACATCTGTGTGGTACATGACTCTTTTTTTTTTTAAACACGAATTATGGTTTTCTCAGGGTACATGCCCAGTAGTGGGATTGCTGGGTCACATGGTTGTTCCATTTTTAGTTTTTTAAGAAACTTCCATACTGTTCTCCATAGTGGCTGTATCAGTTTACATTCCCACCAACAGTGCAAGAGGGTTCCCTTTTCTCCACACCCTCTCCAGCATTTATTGTTTGTAGATTTTTTTTTTTTTTTGCGGTACGCGGGCCTCTCACTACTGTGGCCTCTCCCATTGCGGAGCACAGGCTCCGGACGCGCAGGCTCAGTGGCCATGGCTCACAGGCCCAGCCGCTCCACGGCATGTGGGATCTTCCCGGACCGAGGCACGAACCCGTGTCCCCTGCATCGGCAGGCGGACTCCCAACCACTGCGCCACCAGGGAAAGCCCTGTAGATTTTTTGATTATGGCCATTCTGACCTGTGTGAGGTCATACCTCATTGTAGTTTTGATTTGCATTTCTCTAATGATTAGTGACGTTGAGCGTCTTTTCATGTGTTTGTTGGCAATCTTTATATCTTCTTTGGAGATATGTCTCTTTAGGTCTTCTGCTCATTTTTGGATTGGGATGTTTGTTTTTTTGATATCGAGCTGCATGAGCTGCTTGTATATTTTGGAGATTAATCTTTTGTCAGTTGCTTCACTTGCAAATATTTTCTTCCATTCTGAGGGCTGTCTTTTCATCTTGTTTATGGTTTCCTTTGCTGTGCAAAAGCTTTTAAGTTTCATTAGGTCCCATTTGTTTATTTTTGTTTTTATTTCCATTTCTCTAGGAGGTGGGTCAAAAAGGATCTTGCTGTGATTTATGTCATAGAGTGTTCTGCTTATGTTTTCCTCTAAGAGTTTTATTGTGTCTGGCCTTACAATTAGGTCTTTAATACATTTTGAGTTTATTTTTGTAAACACTAGCTTTTATGTAAAATTCACGAACTTGTTAATGAAACATCTGAGGAGGCAGAAAATATATTCATTGAGCATGTGGCTTTTTGAGGGAGCAGGCACCATCCTCAAAATTTAATTCTCAATAAATTATAAACTTTAATTGTGAACTTCTATATAAAATATTATTTCTAAATTTATCTTCCCAATAAAATTGTTTATCACTTAACAGAGTCTCGTCACATTATGTTTTAAATTAATTATTGCTCTCATTGACTCTAAGTAGAAATATAACCTGTAATGCACTAAAAGAACTACCTCATAATTTTAGTTTGCTCTTAGAAACTACAAATATTTTAAATTACATTTGTTATTTTAAATATTTTTAATTTCACCATTAAGCAGAGTTCAGAATATTATTACATCTCTAAGTCACCGATAACATTTATAAAAGAATAACAATATTAACTCTTGTGTGAATGCAGGTTTTCTGGCTTTAGATGTAAAATTTTTTTATTTTTGCTGAATAAGCTTATTTTTATCATTTCTTTTTACATGTTATCTGGATATGCTGGACTATGGACTGATAATTTAAGTTAGCATCTTAGAAATCCAGGAACTTTCATACAACAAACTCATTAAAATATATTTCAGAATCTGACTCAGACAACAACATAAAATATCTGCTTTTATCATTTAAAAAATGACCAGCATATTTCATTTTAAAAGGATAGTAAAATTTTCTTAATCAAGAACTTCTCAGGGGTTTTTTACCACATGGATTTACTGCTAACCTGCTGTATCTGCCAGGCCAGTAAACCTGCCAGCCCCCTCAGTCAATATCTCACATGAGATGCCACATTTAAAAAATCTTCCTGATCGGGTAAATATTATAGAATATATTCTTTTCTAACCCTGCGGATATAGCTTTCATGGGGACATTTATGAGAGCTGAAAGGATTGAGGGAAAAATAAAACCCATACTGCTTTTTAGAGTTTAAAAAAAGTCTTTATTGGAATTTCAATAATTCATTTAGCAGAGTGTGCAAAAAATTTTATGGAAACCTCTTTTTAATTTTATACCTTTGCCATATATTGAAAATCATACTCGATATGGTCTTATATCATTTGGACTGAAAAACGGAATATGTTAGAATTGTTGTCAGTGATAACTTGGGTAAGAGTTTAAAGAACATTATAACTAAATCAGAACTCAGTTTTTGCCTATTCCACATAGGAAAAGTAAACTTAAAGTTGTGAAAGTTTTTACCTAGGTCTGGCCTCCGTAGTGCTTAGATCAGGATCCCTGCAACACTCTGCACAGTGATTGATACTGTAACCGTTATAACAGCAACACTAGTGACAATCATAAGGAAGTGTAAAATGAGCTGTAATTACTAACTCAACTGTTAGAATTTACTTCTGCAATTCCACCAATTTCTCCTTAACTAACTTCTTAAAACAAACAAAAAGAGTATAAGAAACAACAAAAATGCTGAAGGAAGGCCACCATCAGATATAAAATGTAAACATCCTAAGTTTATAAATTTATGTACCTTTGCAAGTTAGTCTGCATTGATTTTTACTATGTATATTTAGTGGAGTAACCTAGCCTTCCTAACTAAACTGGAATTAATATCAACCTTTCCAACATTTGTTCTAAGTTTCTTTGCACCCGATATGCAAAGTCATTATTCATGCATGTACCTTTCTCTCTCATTTAGATAAAGCTGGGACTTATATAGCTGAAAAATGTTTTTCCACTGGTAAGACAAGCTATATATATTGTCTCGTAACACTAAACGAAACATACCTTTTAAAAAGTTAATATATATTTAGAGTTAAGTTATAATTTGATAATCTATCCATGGAAAAAATATAAAAGCAGTGAGAAGTTGGTTTTTTGAAAAGCAGGATTTTAACAAGTGAAAAAGACAGTAAGAAGTTTCTTTGGCTCCTTTTTATGTCTCATCCTAAATGAAAAGGGAATTTTAAAGAATTCCAAATTAAGGGAGAAACACTTAAAAACAACACTACCAAATTTAAATAAATTTGTTATTCTTGAAGAAATAAACATGCAAAAGATTTCACATGACGAGCTCCTTGAATTGCCCTAGTGTTCCTTAGGAAATTTTTCTTTGCAGCTGAAGGCACGTGCACATACAGAGTGAAAAAGCAAGGAAGAAATACGTAATCTGTCTTACTTTCAGCTTTAATGATATGATAAGGAAAATAATAATTATTTATAGTAAGACACTTAACAAGAACTCAGATGTGGCTTTCTAGGAAAATCTCTTCTATCCTACACTTTGACAATGACCATGACACTCCAGCAAACCCTCTGACACCTCCCTATAGCTACAAAGTCAAATATTTGCAAACAGTTTCTATATTATAATGTTATTAACTGTAACCATCCAAGAAATTGGTCATTTTAATCTCCCTAATTTTAATGCTAAAAGAAAGAATAAAAATCTTTAACTGATTAATAAATCTGAGTTCATAAACAATTTTTCCTAAATGAATCTTTTTCCAATAGCCAAGTAAAGACTTACCTCAACGTAAGAAAGGTACACTTGAGCTCTGTGAAAGTATATACGCTTAATTTTAAATCAACAAAGAATGTGTATCCAATATCAGCTGCAATTTTTTGATGACCAAACCAATTGAAATACACACGTATAACTAAGGGCCATTTTCTGCATCTCTACTCACATAAGAATGTTCCAAAGTTTTTAAGAAAGTCCACAATTTAGTCTATCTCATGAAAAGTACAGCCTTAACATGAAAAAAATCAGATCCAGCAGTTGCCTGAGAAACCTGACACAGATCAGGCAATAGGGGTGTATAAGATCACCTAACCTGATTACAGATAAATCTCAAAATTTTTATGTCAAATTACTGTTTTTTAAAAAGTGGAAAAGATAGATTCTTCCTATGAAGATCCATAAATGCTTTGTTATTAAGAGATTTCATCTTTAGCTTTGTTAAATTTTGTCTTCAGGTGTTCAGAGGAGTACCAATACTAAAAATTAATAAATAGCTGAGAATAGAATTTTATTCATACGTCTTAAAGGAGAAGTACATAAAGTGAACTAATTTCCTTATTTGAAAAAAATAACCAATATCATCTCTTCAACTGGGGGAGAAAAAAGACAATCAGTCAAAACTACCAGTTTCCTATTTAATATTTAAATCATTATGCTATTCTCACTTATTTCACCTGTGACCAACCCCTTTTCATTTTGTCCTGCTATGTCTATGGCATTCTTCTCTTGTACTTCCTCAATGAGCATAATATTAAACATTCTCCTTTAGAAAAAAATTTAATATTAACAAAGCATGGTCTCAAATTTATTTCTAGAGTTCTCAGAATTGCTAAATAGGACCCCATGTTTTTCATTAGACTGTGACTTGAGCATAAAGGCAGCCTACCTTAACCATTACTCAAGTTTTTCGAGTAGCTTTAAAAAGAACTACTGAGGGACAGTGTCTAATTTTAATCTTTTCACCTCCTGGATTGCCATGTAAGGTATATTAATAGCAACTCTTCACTGGTTCTTGTCTATAGACCAACTATTCCAAGGCAGAACAGAAGTGTTACTTTTAGTGGCCTCCTAGAAAAACAAACATAATTTTGTGCTACATGTAGAAATTTTTTCCATAGGCAATACGCATGAACTCATTTGCATACCAGTTCAGTCTTCCCTTCATCTGTTTGCTATTTACTAGACATTTATATATATCTGAAATTCATAGAAGGAATGTTACAATAATAAATTAAAAAGCTGGTAAAATTAATTTGTTATAGGAGATATAGGATATCTGTTAGAAATGCTAACAATATCCATTTTTAATGGCAAAGAAAAAAATACCTGTAAATTTGGTTTAAAATTCATATTCAAGCCTCCCTCATTTACCTATGTAGGAATATAAACCCCTCAAGATTATGGTTTTATTTGTCCTCCTCCTGACTTGTATAATCAGAATATACTGAAATGATAGTTGTAAGAAAGTAATATCTTTTAGGTTTTAGGGCTTTAATAAAAGAACAGGATCTTCTCAGATCTGAGTGTGCATATGTTCTTGGATATATATGTGTGTGTGTGTGTGTGTGTGTGTGTGTGTGTGTGTGTGTGTGTATAATTTTTATATGTAAGAGTATATAATTTTTAAATTCTTGGATTCATTCCATATGCTCCCATGTTGAGAACTTACGTATCTTAGCCTTGGAAGTCAACTACAACAAAACAATCCAGAAAAGCTCAAAAGTTGTATTTTCTTTTACCACAAGAGGGGGCTAGAGAATTCTAATCTCTTCTAAGGTCTATAAAACCCTTTTAACTGCTACTTTATAGACATCCAATTACAACAAGCCATAATACATTAAGGCATTAAAATACACATATATCCCAACATATGCCAAAGCAAGCACTACACTGACATGCCCACCATATGATCACCAACACCAACATCAAATAAACACTTAGGCATCTTCCAAGTGGTTTATATGAGATTTTACACTTTAGTGGTTCCCTCCCCAAAAGGCAGCTTTCTTGGTTAGGTGATGCCCTTGGAATGGAAAATATCAAGGAATGTGATAAAATGCCCCCAAATTGGAGAGTATTACAGGGGCAAGGTGAAGTAAGGATTAAGGGAACTGAAATTTATGTAGTTTGGAAAAGTGAAGACTCTGGGGATGAATGTTCACAGTCTTTAAGTACCTTCTAAAGGTAACAATATAAATGAATTAGGGGAATTATTCAGTTTCGGAAGATGGTACAGAAAAGAGCAACGGCCTGAAACTAAGGAAGGAAAAGTTTAGGTTAGACATGAAGAATAAATTAGTGGGCTTCCCTGGTGGCGCAGTGGTTGAGAGTCCGCCTGCCGATGCAGGGGACACGGGTTCGCGCCCCGGT
>NW_006791954.1:2339824-2422003 GCF_000442215.2 Lipotes vexillifer | reverse complement strand
ACCGAAAAAAAAAAAAAAAAAAAGAATAAATTAGTAATAATAGTTGGGTGGGAAATATGTCCTGCAAAGGAAGAATACAGAGCATAATGGCTATATTTGATAATTAATTAAATGAGATATTAGTAAGAATGATGTGAATTCATTAGAAGGGCTAGATTAGATAACTCCAATGATTTTTTTCCCTAAACTGTGACAATCTCTAGGCCTAACTACGTTCTTGGGCATTCATAAATGTCTTACAATGATGATAATGGTCATTTGTAGAAAGGAGCACTCATGATCCCAGTTAACCCTATGATTTTTTTTTTTTTTTGCGGTACGCGGCCCTCTCACTGTAGTGGCCTCTCCCGTTGCGGAGCACAGGCTCCGGATGCGCAGGCTCAGTGGCCATGGCTCACGGGCCCAGCCGCTCCACGGCACGTGGGATCTTCCTGGACTGGGCCACGAACCCGTATCCCCTGCATCGGCAGGCGGACTCTCAATCACCGCGCCACCAGGGAAGCCCCAACGCTATGCTTTTTTGATTAAAACAAAATCTGGAGTATTATTATGAAATAACATAATTACAAAATTCACTATGACAATGATGTTTATTTCTTAGAGCATTCCATTAAAATATACCATACCATATAAGCTATATCCTAACAGCTTATAGAACTGGGTCTGCAAATAATTGGCTAAAGGCTTCTATAAGTGAAAACTTTCCATGAAGGAACAACTCCCCTATAAATCCCAATTTTACAAGCCAGAGAAACCACTTTGTATAATCTTTCTTTCCCACTAGGCTAATGTATCTGGGTTAAAGCTACTTAGGGCCTAACATAAAAAAGACTGTCACTCAAAGTCAGAAAGTCAGTGTAGACCATAAGTGTAATTCAACAATCTTCCCCTAGTAGACAATAATATTCTAGATTAACAGGTTTCAGCATTGTTTTAAACAGCATTACTAACATTTAGTTTTTACTTGAAAAGTCAGAGCTCTATGATAAAGCAAAAGAATTTATGGCTAGTAGAAAAACAAAGATCACCAAAGCATGAAGAAATGGCTAAAAACATATATATTTACATATATATAAAGCATAATATATATTAAGTATAAATTTATACTTATATAAATTAAGTATATGTATCTATATACTTGGCCTGAAAGTTTTATGCTTAAACAAAATTCTTTCACATTTAAGTGAATATTAAACTTTGAGATAAAAATGGTCAGTGGCTTTGGGGCTTGAAGAAGGATGGTCTGCCTCTGACTCATTTATATATCAATCAGATAAATACACTACATTAGCAACCAAAACACTGTATATCATTTTACCACCACTGTAATGACCACACTAACAACTCCAGTAATCATATTCTAGGACTTTCATATTACCATTACACTCACTGACTAGTTTAGAATTTGGAGAGAAACAAAGAATACTTGAGGCAATATGAAAAAGCTTAATCTCATCAGCCAAATCACTCACTTAAAAATCAACTATTTGCATTTAAAGATGGCCACTGTTACCTCACTACTAATTATAGTGGAAGCTCAAAAAATGTTTGACCTTTCAAAGAATGGACTTTTGCTCATACTCCCAGTCTGGAAAAGATTTCTAAAAACACTTTGGCTACAGCACAGGCCAAATCTTATCTTGACTTTCTTCCAAACTACTGCAAGTCCAACCAGTTGTTTTTTCTGAAAATTCTGTCCCTGAAAATCAGCCCTTGTGATTATGTACCATACACTTTATAGTGGGGGTGTCTAGTCTTCTCTCTTCAGCTAGATTATTTGCTCACTAAGGAAAGGAATCACATCTTATTTCTTTTTGTATCCTCCACACAGCCTCTAAACTCATGATTGAATAAAGGTATTCAATATAGGTATTCAATAACTAACTCTTCATTGGCAGTATATTAAAATCTATAACATGGACAAAAAGGCCAAAAATGATAATGAATTAGTTCTGTGTCAATTCAAAAACTAATTGTATGCTATTCACAGTTATAATTGTTAGCTTTATGGAGCCCTTTGAAATTCCTTATAAAATACAGTGCTTCCAAATCATCCTGGGAAGAAGATAAGAACATACATAGGCCAGAGAGACACACATGTCTGAAGGACTTAACTGAAACTTGTGAGAAATAGCTTAAGGCCCATAGTCAGGCAAAGCTATTTGGGTCTGCACTGAAAAGCATGCTGAGATCATGCAGGGGAGGGAAGGTACATAGTATGGGTCAGGGGAGGCCACAGCCAGGTCTTGGTTTCTGTACTGGTTCTGTCTTGCTGACCATAAGACCAGGCACTCAGCCTTTTAAAAAATGTAGTTTCCTCTTTGGTAAAGCAGAGATTAGATCAGGTGATTACCAAGTCTCTTCCATCTCTAAAATGCCATGGTTTTAATGTTAAAACATGGGTTAAATTTGCAAGGAGTTTTTCCTAGTGAAAGAAGCATTATGTAAGATATCCAACCATCAACACATGTGAGAGTGCTTTACTGAGCACTGGACAGAACATTAGAGTTTAAACACGCACCAACATGCTGGGCTGAAGAATGAAAAATGGGTAGTTCATAGACAGATAATTGTTATTGTTTTCTTATTCTTCACAAAACATGTATAATCCTTGGTAATCATTTGTTTAAGTTATATAAATTACTGTCAACTTTGATACCTAGTTTGTCATCTTCATCTGTGATTTATACCAGACTATATAAACGACATGATGTCTTAGATCTAATAAGACATTTATCTTCATGAAGGAGGCCACTGCAATCCTGAGTGACAGCTTACTTACCCTTATCACAGTTAACTCACCATTGAGTCCTTAATTTCTCCCAATGATTTGAAATCTGATGGACTCACCTGAAGCCAACAGAAACTTGTTCAGAAATCTACCATGCTCATGAAAGTATGTGTTTTACAGTAGGAATTTGTTCTTTGACTCTCAAAACACAGACATGGAAATCAGTTTTGTGTTCCACAGTGTGTACTCTAAACACATGGATATAACTTCTGTTAGGGGTGACAGGAGTCATGTGCCTTTATTAAAGAAAAAAATACCTGCACACAACAAAGATGAAAGCAAGCGTCTGAAGAATAAAAAGAAAATGAGATAAATGCTTGTTTGAATGTATGTATGTTTATTTACATAATCATATATGGAGAGGGACCATCTAAGTCACTTTCATTATCTTCATATAATAGAATAAAAAGGAACTAACAACTCTAAATATGTTCATATAGTTTGTGTAATTTAAGAAAAATACACAAGAAGAAAGTAATGGGCTTGACCCCGTCAGTGAGAAGGAAGCAAATGGCTTGCTGTTTTTAAGTCATTAACTCTTTCAACCTACCAGGGTACCAATGACTGAGCCTGCAATAGGTTTTTAACATTCCAAGTAAAGCAGCCATAAAACACACGCATTTTCCTCCAAAGCTGTCAGCAGCATTCAGCCTATGGTTTACCTGATCAGAGTGATTACTACTAATCACTGCACCATTAATTCACATACCTCTGTAAACACTGTAAGAAGTACAGTTTATTTATTCTGTGAAACAATATAATTTATACAGTAAAATCAGGCCTTATACACAACTCATGGCAATGGGGTCTCAAACTGGCTTGTGAACAAACATTTTTTATCCTCATTGAATATAAAGTCTATCAGGGGTGCTATGAGTAGACTTAGATGGCAAAACTAGCTTAATTAGCAGAAGTTCTAGGGATAGGATTTCAGCTCAATAAGAGGAAACCTTTTAAAATAATTAGACCTCTTTATAAGTGTCTAAAACGTGACCTTGAGAATGTAAAACAAGGAAAAAATGGATAAATCTACAACTATAATTGGAAATTTTAACAGAAGCTTTCCAGCAGATAAAAGGAAAGCTAGGATACAAAAGATCTGAAGAACATTATTTACAAGTATAGAAATAGTTAAGAGTGTATTCAATGAATACTTCAGGATGCACATAGCACATAAGCATAAACTATTACTAGGCGACAAAAGAAGTCTCAACAAATTCTAAAGAATATAAATAGTATATATTTTGTTTTTAGGCTCTTACATAGTAAAATTAGAAAAATAAAAATTAAAAAATTAAAAAAGCAGATTAAAAAATCCCTAGAAACTAAAACAAAACAAATCAAAACAAAAACCAGGAAGAAACACACAAAAACGCTTCTAAATAACACATAGGTTAAAAAGGATATCAAAAGAAATTACAAAATACTTAGAATGGAATTATGAATTATAATGAAATTAGTACATATCAAATTTTGCACGATGCAGTTAAAGCAGTTTTTAGAGGATAATTACCTTTGAACACATTTATTTTTAAATAAATATTATATTTGGTGAAATAAAAGCAATAAGAGAATGATACATAAAGCCCATAAGAGTGGGTATTTCAGAAGTCAAACAACCAGCTAATCAGAGGTCTTCAAAAAGCAGCAGCTTTGGAATCTACTGGAATCCTACCCCCACCCACTACCTCCCATAGATTAGGCATGTCATCCTTGCCAATTCATTTAATTTATTTATCTGTAAAATGGGGATAACAGTTCTTTCCTCTCTGAGCTGGTTTGAGAATTAAATGAGATAATCCACGAAAAGCACTTAGTACAGCATAGTAAGTGCTCAATAAATTGTTCCTGTTACTAGATGACCATCATCTTTTCTAGCTCTCAGACTCTAAGATTCTAATTTTGGTACAAAGAAACTTAAGACAAGCATGAATTCCAGCCACAAAAATCTAATCAATAAATTAAACTTTCATTTTAATTTCACAATAATAAAAGTTTTGTTTAAAATATATTCTTCTTTCCCTTAGAGAAGATATTAAAATAATTTCTTATTCCTGTTTTTATTATTAGAGAAATAAAACACACAATGATCAGCAAAAGCTAGTCCGTTATTCATAATATTAAATCCAAAACTGACTTCTATTTCAGAACCAAGTTGAAAGCAGAGAAATGTTTTTAAAAAGTGCTAAAAATAAAGCCATAAAAAACTGATTCTCTTTATTTTCAAAATATTCTATGTTTTGAAATGTATCTTTCAGAAAAGGCATGGAGTTGAAAATGGCCACTACTGGTACATTAACAGGTCTAAAATTTCTTTTAGATCAAGTAGCATTTAATAAATTGGTCAATAAAGGCTCTTCACTTATTACAGGTCTTTACTTTTCCAATTCTATTTTTTATTTTGCTGGAGAATAAGAACGTTTTCTAACCTTTAAACATCCCGATGTAAAAATAAATTATAAAAACATTCTTTCTCACTTCTTCCCAGACATATCTGCCCAATAACATTCATTACCTTTTCTTTAATTAGAATGTAATAATACATGATACGTAATATAATATTATAGATTTTAGGTTTCTTCCCTTATAAAATAATTTTATTTTTTCCTTTTCTTCAAGAAGGAGTTACTATACCCTTTTATAGAACAATCATTTTCCCTAACCCATCTTTAAAAAATGTATGTACATGGGGGTTCTTCATAATACTAATGAAATAAATTTATAGACACATTAAAATATATTGTACATTTTGGACGATGAAAGCAATCAGATCTTGAGCTTCATAGTTGGCTGGCTTTTGTATAGTTATTGTACTGAATGTTTCCTACTAAATTTTTTTCCTTCAATATGGTAGAAACAATGCCTTCCTAAGTCTACAAATCTAAATATTATTACTTGTTAGCAAGTTTTCACTCCTAATGATGGGGTTATGCTCTTATTTGTAGGTGTCTCTCCATAGGCTATAGCCTGACATTCTCAGACTAACAGCACTTACTAAGGAAGCAGAGAAGGAATTGTGATTAGGTAGCAACATGCTCTCATTTTTATGCATGGTTTAGCCTGTAACCTTGGTTTTTATTTTATGCAGTGCACCTGGCCAGGTTTCTATATTCTTCTAGAGCTCTTTGTAGTTTTCACAAAAGCATGACCCAAACACGACATGTACCATGGTTACTGCTTCTCATCACTGGATTTATGGGCAAATGGGTCAGACTGTGTGTCCTTGCATTGTTGTTCGTTTAGGACACTGCTCTGGCTAGAGGTGGAAAGCAACAAAGCTGAAATATTTTAACAGTGACCTTTCATTTTCATAATAAAAATAAAAATTCCAAAAGTCTAAAATAATGTCACCACAAAGAAAATTTTAGAAAAATCTTTTCCTCCTAAAGGATCACCCTAGCTGTCTCATTAGCAAGTGAAGACACTGACTTTATATTTGTCCATTTGTCAACTTGTTAATAGTGTGCTTTCCCAATGAGACGGACAGCTCCATGAGGGCAGGGACTGTGTTTGACTTTTTACTGCCTATTTCACTAACAGCTTAGCACAGTGCCTTGCTATTACCTTATAATCTCTAAATAAGTATTTGTTAAAATAATGAATAAATAGCATATCAAGTATTACTGTTCTCCATAATGGTACAATCTAGTTAAATAGGATATAAAGTTTACTTAAAATTTTAACATCTTTATAAGCTTCTCTTTAATTTCACAGGAAATGTACATATCTTTATTTTTCAGGGGAAGGAAACAAACATTTATTGTGCCTATTATGCATCAGGCACTCAGGCACTGTGTTAGATTCAGTGCTTTGCAGCAACTCATATTTAAACATTATCTCATCATCCTACAGTCAAATTTTTAACACAAACAAGTCTATTCCTACCTCTCCATTGACAGTGTCACTTTGGGAATTCTGTTAACTTGTATGCACGGAACTGAAAATAAAAATCTATTAAGTAAAATTTTACTATTATTAATACTATTGGGGAAGTATTATGGAACAAAGTTTCCACTATGGAATTTTCCAGGTAATAGGTTTACCTCTTTCAACACTAATTACTTTCTTTAATTTCAACTATTTTTAATGAAAATATTTTAAACATACTATGTGTATCTATACAGTCTTAACCAAAATATCTGGAATATGAATCCATCTTTTTTTTTTTTTTTTTTTTCGGTACGCGGGCCTCTCACTGTTGTGGCCTCTCCCGTTGCGGAGCACAGGCTCCGGACGCACAGGCTCAGCGGCCATGGCTCACGGGTCCAGCCACTCCGTGGCATGTGGGATCTTCCCGGGCCGGGGCACGAACCCGTGTTCCCTGCATCGGCAGGTGGACTCTCAACCACTGCGCCACCAGGGAAGCCCCCATCTTTTGTGATAACTCAGATAAGGATAGTGGTAAGGATAGCAGAGTGGTTATGAGCAGAGGTTCTAGAACAAGACTGTGTAGACATAAATCCTGGTAATACTACTTACTAGCTATTTGATCTTAGATAAGTTAACTTCACTAGGTCTCAGTTTCCTTATCTGTAAATTGAGGATAATTCTAATACCTACCTCTTAGGGCTGTTCTGAGGATTAAATGATGATAAATGCAAAGTACTTAGAACACAAATGCAAGGTATATAGTAAGTGCTCAATAAAGGCTAGCTAAAAGTTTTACCTTATTAAGGTACTGAGCTCTTAGGGGAGAGTTCGGGCCATTTCTCTCTCCAGTACAATATGGCCCCAGGCTACTATGTTTTTTTAGTTGTTACATAAATTTTGTGGGAATTCCCTGGTGGTCCAGTGGTTGGAACTCCACACTTTCAGTGTCGAGGGCACAGGTTCGATCCCTGGTCGGGGAACTAAGATCTCACAAGCCATGCAGTACAGCCAAAAAAAAAAAAAAAAAGTTTTATTTATAGATTTTGTCTTCTATAACAAATTTTAATTGTTTTCGTGTTTCTTTCCTCAATGTTATTTGTTAATTGATGCCTTTACAGTACTTTTTCTTCTAATTGGATGCCTCACTCTACTGTGTGGGCTGAGAAATCAAAACATTGTAATGGTTAGACATTTGTAAGAAGAGGAATCCCCAGTGAGGGCCTCAGAGGCTTTCCCAGGAGTAAGGTACATAAATGTTATCCTGGGACTCAGGAACATCTATTTTCACTTAGAGGTCTTTCTGGCTTACTTATTGTGTTCTCAGCTGTGTTTGGGAAAGTTGGAAATACCAAATAAGTGACCTATGCATTAATGAGGTACTATTGTTCTAATTCTGTCAAGCATTAGATTGATCAAAAACAAATGAAAGGTTGATTTTTTAAAAATGTTTTGCACTGTTAATTTTCTATAATTATTAATCAGCTACCGATGTAATTATTAAGCTTTCAATCCAAACAATGTTTTTACCTGAACCAATATACAAATCTCACATTAAGGCCCAATTTCTAAAACTTGGGTATTACTAATTGTACTAGTACACAAAGCTCAAGCAAAATACACTATTTCTGTGTGACTGAATCCATAGTTCTCATTTGGTGGTTATCAATTCAATGAAAGGGAGAAAATATGAATCACTGAAAGGGCCAAATGAAATAAGAATTAGTGATAAATTAGAAAGAGAAAGGAAGGTAGGGATTATGAACACTTGGAAAATGCCAAAGTCGGAGGGAAATTTGGAAGAAAAATAGATAGAAAGGTCACAGACTAATAAAGAAAAATAAGGAATAATTTACCAACTTTACTCCCAATCCCTAAGTGAATAATAAGCTTTCAATTTAATATTCAGTTTAGTAGCATTTCTACCTCCCCCCACCCACACTGCAAAGGCACAAGAGAGATTTTGATAAGATAACCATGTGTATCAGTGATGATCAAACCTTCTGGTCAAGCGGCCAAATGCCAGAAGAGGCACTGTGAACCTCCCACCCCTAGAATAGCTGAGCCTGAGCCAGAAACTGGCAGCCACCACGCCAAAACTTTTATATTCATGTATCTTAAAAATTCATATATATTTTCATTCCACTCTGTTACAGACCAATGTGTTTCTAATATAATGTTTATAAGGGTTGAATTATTTAACTCTTCCCATTCCCAAATCTTCAAATAAAACATGCTCCAGGAAGATTTGCATTATGGTTCTTGTGGCTTTCCCTTCCCCTTGAGCAACACCGATATGGTCAGAGGTATATGAAAGCATGGGTAAAAATGATATCTTATTATAATATGGTAAGCTCAAGGGTCTCAAATAATGCACAATAAATCAATAAACTAATAATCATTAAATGAAAGCTCTAATTCTCATGAAACTCAGTGAAGCTAAAAAATCTGAAAGAATGGTAAAATGGGCTCTGCAATCTTAAAATGCCCTCTTAGCTTTTCAGCTACAGTTCTTATAGAAAGATCAATAATGATGTCCTCCTGCTCCAATATGGAATTAGTGTTTCCCTAAGTACATTAACTTCAGAACTATTGAATTACTAGGAGGATCAGCACCATAATGAAACAAATAATTGTTCTTTGTGAACTAGTGTTTACCAACACAGAGGACCTTCTGAAGACTGCTGGATTGGAAATGACCAAAGGCAAAGACCCCAGGACAAAAAGCATAAAAGTATGGTCATCCTAAAGCCAGAAAGATGACACTCACCCTCATCCTGATAATCTGACAAAAAAGGTGCATCTGATGTGAGAGAAGGGCCATGAGTTCCACTGTGATTATCATCGGAGCTGTCCTGTCCAAGGTAATTTTCAGCTTGGTCTCCCCCTGAGGGACAAAAAAAGAAAAAAGGTCGTACTTTTGACATCTTTATAAAAGTCTTTGTAGATTCCTTCTGGTATTCACCAAAAAATATGTATATTTTACTTGATGGATGTGGCCACTATCCATTAACACAAGAGAAACATAAATAAATTCAAGAACCAACCTACCTGGATGGGAAATTTTCCACTCGACTAACTAACTAGAACTTAGAAACTGTTACCTTAAAATGAGGAGAACTTTTACTACAGAAAGAAACTTCTCCATCACACTTAAAATGAAAACATAGCTATATAAATATCCCATTAATTACAACCTTTACCCTGAATGCCTCTATTTCCAAATGAAATAGAATAAATTACATAAAGGGTTAAACTTCTATACATAATATAATGTAGCAAGGTCAATATTCTTTCCTTCTTTGAAAAATAAGAGAAGTAAAATTAGAAGCTGGACTATTCCAATTTAAATCGCTACTTGTTTTGCAACCTTAAGGAAGTTCTCTTTACAATTCTAGCTTACAGCCTACTCAACCAACCTCTTAGGAATTCTAAAAGCCCTATGAAGGTAATGTTTGTTCTGTAAAATGGCTTCAATGAAAGGCAATATATATACAATACCGAGTTATGCAATTAAAACAATGCTAATCTCTTTTGGGTGTTTTCAACATACACTGGATTATATTTTGTAGAAGTGGTCCATGCTATTATGATACTTTAAAAGGTTTAGAAGGAAGATGTTAGCTCATTCAGAAACCAGAAGAAAAGGCTATGCACTGCAAATGGCTTTCCTTAAAATCCCCCAAACAGAGGTACAGTCTGCTGATAAAAGGACACCAACAGCTGCTCAGTTCATTTCACAAACTTGAAAAGAGGATTTTCATCTGAATTTAATATTATCTCAAATACTAATTTCCAAAGGAAATCGCCGGTACTAATCTCAGTAAACACTGTAGAGTTTTGGCCCTGGATTTCAACTAGGGAGCAGTGAAACCAAACAACAACCTACATAGAATCTGTATTGCCTCACTTTAAAGGTTTATTTCCTACAATTAAATGAGAAGGATAGGGAGTACATAAAATGATTAAAAGCAAATCACTGTAGCCTTCTCTTTCCATAAATTAGATGATCATATCTAGTCTTTTCTACATACGCTCAATGGCAGGTAGATGTCCATAACTGAGTTGAACACCTGCAGATATAGGACTTTAAAAATAAACCATGGAGTTTATTGTGGAGAATAAAAGTAAAGTTAAAAAAACAAACAACCTCACACAACAGTCACTGGTTGGAACCAAAAGAAATGCTCTACTTTACTAGGTTACTTGATCAAGACACAAAGCTTATAGTTCTGCTAAAGTACCACTGTGAAATTTCTATTATAAGCAGAAAAATTCTCAAATACTGAACGGAGGGTTAACATACTCAAATTTCTTTTTTAAACATCTTTATTGGAGTATAATTGCTTCACAATGGTGTGTTAGTTTCTGCTGTATAACAAAGGGAATCAGCTATACGTATACATATATCCCCATATCCCCTCCCTCTTGTGCCTCCCTCCCAACCTCCCTATCCCACTTAACACCACTGCAAATCTACTGAAATTATATTATCAAGACAATCTAAATGGACTGCCTGGCAGGTAACCCGAAAGTGAGCTGTGAGGTTAAAGGAATTTAAAATTTCTGAGCCAAACCAAAATCCATTAAAAAAAGTAGTAGTTTGGGTTGCCAAGCAAAATTAAACATTTGTAGGATATACTGAGCATTATTTATCAGCTATCACTTTAGACTCAAAGTTTTCTGCATGCTTCAAAAATTTGACAAATTTACTCTTACATATTTTAGCAATCCAGGCTTTTTTTTTTTTTTTTTAAGCAAATAAGGAGGGGCTTTGTTTTATTTATTTATTTATTTATTTATTTATTGCGGTACACGGGCCTCTCACTGTTGTGGCCTCTCCCGTTGCAGAGCGCAGGCTCCGGACACGCAGGCTCAGCGGCCATGGCTCACGGGCCCAGCCGCTCCGCGGCATGTGGGATCTTCCCGGACCGGGGCACAAACCCGTGTCCACTTCATCGGCAGGCGGACTCTCAACCACTGTGCCACCAGGGAAGCCCTGTTGTTGTTTTTAATGAAATTTTAAATATTCAAATAGTTTTAGATTTATTATAAGTATTGCAAAGACAGTACAAAAAGTTCCTATATACTGTTCAACCAGTTTCCCCAATGTTAACTTCTTACATAACTAGTGTATACTTGTCAAAGCCAAGAAATTAGCACTGGTACGTTGCTATTAACTAAACTACAGACTTTATTTGGATTTCACCAGTTTTTCTACTAATGTCCTTTTTCTGTCCCAGGATCCAATCCAGTTACATTTAGGGCTTCCATTTTTAAAGTCTTATCCAAAATACCTGCCATCTGATTTACTAACATCAGATGGAAAAGTCACTTCCATGTGATTCTTATGGTATGTAAATATAGTTACCCAAGGTGGGCTTTTAACAGCTACCTCTGTGCTAAATGCAAGACCATGACTCCATAAAGTATACAACAAAGGTATCCAACTCAATGCAGCAAAAACAGAGCCTAGGTCAGTACTAAAAATGGTTGCAAAGGGGGAAACATTTAAAAATATGTTTTACATCCAAGTGTAATTAGTTCCCGATGATGGAAATGTTGCTATAAGTGTTTTCAGTGTCTTATCAAGTGGCCCAACTCCCTTGGGCACACACAGAGAAAAAGCCTGTGACACTGTATAAATAGACACTCCCGTGTAATTAAAATGATTACAGCTACTCAAGATGCATGGGTGAAAAATTTTATGGAAGAACCAGCAATTACTGTGGTCATTTTGGATTTGTTGAAGTTTAGAACATCATTTTTCCTTAAAACATAATCTCAAGTGATCTCTGGTTTCATCTACAGCTCTTATAATCGCAGTTCCAAGTGGCCACAACCATAGTCCAGTGGGATCAGACATAAATGATCACAAAATATAGTGACAGACATTTCCACTCAGCAGCTCTACAATTAGGGCTTAGAATTCCATCTGCTCTGAGTGGCTTTCTCACAAGCAAAACCCCTTGCCACTAGAGACATACTTGCCCATTGCAACTTGCTCAGAATCAATATATTTCTATCCAGATATATATACTAACACACAATATCTCCATTAATCACATCCACTACCTCCAGTCCCTTCCTTTTGTATTTCTAAGCAAGATCTGGGGGAACTATATCAAGGGTTCACCTGCTATTAGCTGGTCGTTTGATCCTCTATCCTAAGTGTCATAAGAATTGGGCACTAGATACACCCCTTAGTATATTCAGTGGC
The DNA here is from genome assembly GCF_000442215.2 of Lipotes vexillifer. Lineage (NCBI taxonomy): Eukaryota > Metazoa > Chordata > Mammalia > Artiodactyla > Lipotidae > Lipotes > Lipotes vexillifer. Next base: position 2,409,125 of record NW_006791954.1, on the reverse strand, counting down.
AGATTCTCCATTGAATATCATGCTGAGGGGTCTACAAGGAGGATGATTTCTCTATTGTTCTTTCCTTAAAGTCAAACTCAATTTCATTCATGCTCCATAGAGTGATAAATTGGGAATTTCTGAGGGTTGGAGCAGAAAGATAAAGCAGCTTTGTGTCAGGTGTAAGGTAATTATTTGCTAGCGTTTCTGTGCTATTTGTTTTTATTCTGTGTTTTCATTAACAGCTAATGAGTTTTCTCCCTTAATTCTGAAACAATAGCTTAGCCACTAGAAGTTGGCTTTTTCTGCCATGGATTCAACCAGCTGTTGCTGCTTCATAAACTTTATGGAGAAGTGAATTAAACTGCTAAAAACTTACATTTCCTAATTCAATTCCAAACAAAACAGGGGGAAAATGAACCATGATGATGTTCCCCTTGTAACTATTTTGACTCAGAGCAAACCCATCTGATTCTGAACTTGCAGGTACTATTTAGGGACAAAAACAGGCCATAATGATGATTTTACTTAGAAATGAGAAAAAAATGAAAAAAAGACAGAAAGCAGTTTAAGCATAAAAAATAAGAATAACAAATAGATAAAACATATAAATACATGTTTTCTTATTCAATTTGTAAAGGATCAATGTGTTTTTTTATGTTAGTATGAAGTCATCAACACTTTTCTTCTAATTAATTATAAGCTATATTGTAAACACTTTATTCACATCTGCAACCAACTGTTTATATGGCATGGTTGAAAATTTTCTAGAGTTTGCTGTTACTTCACCAAGTTATCTTTGGATAATATAAGGAAATTTAAATTAATGCAAAATTGTCTGCTTTTTCTTTGTTTTTGTTTTTATTGCTGCCATTAGAAGGGAACACATGACTTCTGACTCTATTTAATATTTAAGAACCCATGAGACACAAAGCTCCTTCTTTAAACTAATAAATCCTAAATAAAATGCTATAAATAAAGGTCCCTGATCCAAATCCAGTTAGTTTTCATGCTTGATAGCATTAATATTGCCAGATTTTCATGGACCAATTTCCTAGTAGTGCAGTTTCCAAAGCTGAACTAAGGTAAGATTAGTAAAACTACAGCTTATTATTCCTTATTATAACCATTCATCTAAGTTATTGAATATAACACCAATCTAAGAAATATACTGAGTACATATGTGAAATGTTATTCACATGTAAACACAGTATGGAGCACATTTGTAACACCAAAGCTAAAGTTCTGTCAACACTTCCTTCATAAATTAGATAACCATTTTGCACATACTCATGCATTAGAAAATGTATGGCGTTTCCCACAGAACATGTTAGAGGCTTCACCGATTTCTAAATATCCATTTGGATTTGTGTGGTTAGTTCTTGTGATTAATCTATGTATAGTGAAGGTCTCAAATTCTTCTCTGTTCTAGACAGTCTGACTTCTTGCCCATCTTTTTTTTTTGTCTCCTACACCTACCCATAACTCAATGTATAAATATTCTTTTTTTTTCCCAAGGCCCTGGCAGTGAGTATAATAGTACTGAATGTCATTAAGTCTACAGAACAAATGATGGGCCAGGTAAATAAAGTTTCTATTTATCATTCTTCTAAAAAGTTGCTCTAACTAGATCTTGAACGTACAAGAAATAAGTTGAGCTTATGACTCAGTTTTTAGCTTAGGATACCGTTTACTAATTGTATAATCACGCAAAGAGTAAAAGACTTCTTAAGAACCTTTAGGGATCTCATTTGCAGAGACAGCACAGTCTAAATGATAAGAAATGAAATCAAATTGATTGGATGCTTAGAGCACAATCACTACAACACCTGTGAATTCAACAACAAAAAGGGCAGCATAGTTTAATAATATTTCCAAAATGAACTACATCTGTCAGTGGTGAGTTGGACAGGAAAATGCCCAGGGGAGCCAATGGAAAAGTTCATTTTTTCTCCCTCCTTTAAAAAAAAAAAAAGAAAAAAAATCATTTATGATGCAGTTTTTCATTTTGACCAGTAGGGTGGGCTGCAGTGTGTAGCAATCACCCTAGTTCCTCAAAAAAGGGAAAAAAAAGGTAGCCACTGTGTGAACCCCCCCTGCTCCTTCCCCCCCCCCCCCCCCGGGAAAATGCTGAGATTTTTAACCCTTCTTAAGTTTCACATAAAGGCATAACTTCTGGACATTAACAAACTGGAGGGCTGACAGCAACAAATATAAGCCAGATAATTGTATATGTGACAACGCACACTTCATAAAGCAAATTACAGCCTGTCAGCCATCATTCCGGCTTTACAGTAACACATTCCATTTACCACTGTTATTGTTCAACTGCTACTAAAATGGAACCTGCTGAGTTAGAATATTTTCAATAGTAATATGATTTTGACAGAATTCAAAACATGTAAACCTAGGTATTTGGTAGTATGTAGATAAATACACTGTAAAATGAATGCATTTATTATATGGCAACCAGGCAATCTTAACCTGGAATTATTAGTTCATCATTCTGTTTTCCACTGTATTCTCAGTGTTTAAGTCTTACTGTGAAGTTATTCAACTGAATTTTCAACATGTTTTGACTTACAGGAGAAAGCAGCTATAGTAATAATAAAAATATAATAGCTTACTAAGCTCTTACTGGTTATAGGCTTTAGGTCAAGACTTTATGTACTATCTCATTTAATCCTCAAAATAATCCTGTGATATATTATTAATTATACATTATTAACCCAAAGTTGCAGATAAAGAAATTGAGACACAGAGATTAAACAACTTACCCAAAGTCATACAAGTGACTCATAAGTGGCAGTACCAGGATTTGACACCACCTTGTCTGATCGCTAAGCTCTTGTTCTAATCCACTGAGCTGTACAGTCTCCAAATCTGCATGCTTTATAAATGACAATCATTACTCAAAGGCAAAGCATACTGAATGACAGCCAATGACTTGAATTTATGGCATGTGCTATTAATTAGTATTTTTTTATTTCAGTAAGGTAATGAACTATAATCAAAAGTATAAATTATTATAAGTAGTAGGAATACTATAGTCACATTAGGCATGGAACTAATAGAGAAAGTCATATGTGGTCAATGATTTGGTCAAGAAGGAGCCAATTCATAGGTTCAGATGTACTGTAGTAGCATTGTTGCAGTGATTTTTTAAAAATACCACTTTTTAGCATGAATCTCATGCTAACAAAATTTAACACAACACTTTGGGTTTAGTCAGATCAATATGTTGAATTTTTTTCCAGCACATTCTGTGTGATTTTATTGGCTCCTGGGTATTTTGATGCTGCTTCATAGAAAGTGAGCCAACATATTCTGCACCCAAATATAGCTTTGACCTGGCCTAGTTGTAGAATGCATTTCCTTTCTGGCACCATCATGCTTAAGTCTCACAGTAGGAAAATGCTTCAAAAATATGGGATTAGCCAGGAATGTAGCAATTTTATTACTATTGGTTTATCTTTCTCTTCCACTCTTTTCCTTTCTCCCAAATAACAAATTGTAGTAGACCTTAGCACCCACTTCCTGTCCTGATGAATACTAGGATCTATCATATCCCAATCAGTTTACATTACTTCTTCTTGAGAGAAACTATAAGGCCAGTTGGATACCAGTATCTTCTGCTAAAGAAGAATGGGACGACATGATCTACAGGCTACAGGTAGATATAAGAAAAGTTTTTACAAAAGACCAAGAAGTAAAAGTAAAACGACATATAATAAAGAGTGGATTATGGGTAAGATAAGCAGGGCTGAAAATGTGAAACAGCTTTTAACATACTGAAGAAAAAGTGGGTTTTCTTTGTGAGTAATATAGACCTCCAATACCACTAAAGCTGGAATGGCAAAGGGTGACAAGATTTGGCCTCCCCGTGCCCCCGCCATAGGAACTCCTGTTCACGTATGAAAACAACACATTTGTAACGACAACATCAACAACCAAAACCTCTCATCATCAACAGTTCTGTTCAATGTTGGCCCCTTTTGGAACAGAAGTTTCACATGGAAAAGTATCTCCATATATTTAAAATTTATTTTTCCTTCTTTATTGGGGTACCACTAACAAGGAAACTGCACTAATCTTAAGGAACGTTAAGTGGTATCACTTTGTAAGTTTAGGAAAATACCTTTTAGAGATGAACTATGATCAAGAACTTTCAAGCTGGCAAGTGTGTGTTAAGATTGGTTCTTCCACTCTTTGCCTCACAAGAGTTAGCAGTGACTGGAATCTTTATTATCTTTATTTTACACATTATATAAATCCCCTTGTATATAACTTAACAGTTCCTTTACTGTTTTAGTAGGACAGAGCCCAGTAAACAATAACTATTAAATGAGTTTCCAAGAGAAGTATGTGCTGACGGGAAGCACAGTGAAATGCTTTGTAGTAGAATCGGGCTTAACCATCACCTTTTTTAGTCTCCAGATATCAAACAAATTCACTGGGTTTCGAGTCCAAGGGCTTATTCACAAAGAGTTTTAAGCAAAAACACCCAAAATTTTGTATTCAAATTAACCAGACATTTCTCTCAATACTTTGTGTCCAACACATGAAAATTCATTAGAGGCACAATTCTTGAGGTAAATTAATTCTTATGCTAAGATTCTATCTTCAGGAACTGTACTCTTTACCTGATTTTTTGTATTGGTCCAGGAATAATTCTATCTAAAAGAAACAGTTTATAAGTTTTTTTTCCTCAGCAAAAGTTTCCAGCCTAATCGAATAAACTTAAAGCAGTCATTAATTTATCAATTATTTTCTTTGCCATCTACATAATGACAAGGGTCAGAAGTTCTATGAACTTTTAATTAGCACATATGGAAAAAAGAAAGACTAAGATAGGGCGAAAAAGGTATTCTTTATCATTACCATGGGTATTATATGATGCTGTTTTATTATTTATTTTAAAATTCACTTATAAGTGCTAAGTTAACTCAACACACCTACTGGTTCCCAAGCACAAAACAACAGAGAATGCTGCTCTTTTATATCATCATCAGGATCCTGCCTATAAATTCATATATAAAAATAGATAAGAAGGAAAAAGCATGAATGGGTATAAACTACCAAATTATGAATACACTGAGAAAAAGCTACCGTGTTAAATCAAGTTTTTTTGGTACGCTTCTTTTTCGTCCCAGTTTTATTGATATGTAATTAACAGATTTTGTTAGTTTTAGATGTACAGCATAGTGATTTAATACATGTATATATTGAGAAAAATTTTTTTGATTTTCCATATCCTTTAATGAATTGAAAATATATTAACAGAAAAGATTCCCCCCTCCAAGACTGTAAGTTTAGTCAACATCCATCACCTCACATAGCTACAATTTTTTTCTTATGATGAGAACTTTTAAGATCTACTCTCTAAGCAACTTTCAAATACACAATACAGTATTTTTAACTACAGTAAGCTTTATTAAATAAAAAAGTTAAGTATGCCAGAGCAAAAATTTCAAACATTGTAAGAAGGCATGTAATGAAAGCCCATCTTCCCTCCCTTCTCTTGGTTCTTCTCTCCAGGAGCAACCATTGTTATGTTTCTTGGGTATTCTATGAATTTTCTATCTAAATGTAAGAAGTGTCTGTGAGGGCAGTATGTATTTTTTTAAAACAAATGGTAGCATATGTCCTGTTCTGTATCCTGCTTTTCCTCCTAATTATTTATCTTGGAGGTTGCTTCATATCAGCACAAATAGATTTATCTCGCTTTTATTTTAACTAACTTTTAGCCAAAAAAAAAATAATTCATGCACATGGTGAAAATTCAAATAGTACCAAAAGATATAAATAATGAAGATTCTCTCTGTACTCACACTGATACCCCCCTCAACAGGACTACCACTGTTAGATTCATGTATATCCTTCCAAAAATAGCCTACACACACAAAAAAAGCAAGCACATGTACACGCATGTGTGTGTACGCGCGCACACACACACACACACACACACACACAGTACACTGTCCAAATTGCCCTCTTCATTTAACAATATGCCTTGGAAACAGCTCCATGATACACATATATATTCCTTTAATCTCTATGCAGCACTCCATTAAATGCATGTAACATACTTTTTTTAACTAGTCCCCTATTGCTGAACATTTAGGCTGTCTGGAGTCTTCCAAACAATAAACAATGCTACAAATGAACATCCTTGTGTATAATATATTGTGTAGGGAATACAGAAGGCAGCAGCATCTGATTCAGATGATTTCTTCTTTTGCCTGCATGAAAGTCAGTTCTTTTTCTTATGTCTCAAGATCTTATATCCTAGGATAGGACACCTACAAAGGACATAAAAATCTTAGAAAATTTTTATGTTAAAAAGAAAAAAAGTGAGTCCTTTTATTTTAAAAAAATTAACTCTCTTTGACAGTAGCTGCCAAACAGTGCATTAATTTTAAAATGCATCATTGCATTATTCCACTCTTAAAAAAACCCAACCAGTAGATGTATAGGAAGTAAAATATTTGAAAAGGTATCAAAGTCAGTAATTAATTTCAAAAACAATGTGTGTGTATATGTCCACCTTCTACAGATTAATTTGTATAAAATGTAGCAAATAAATAAAGGAGGAAAAAGGTCCAAAGGAAGTCAAGTCACAAAAGCAGCTGTCAAGATTGCTGATGCTAAAAGTTTGGGCTAAAGCCAAAGGCAGGAGCATTCGTCCTGTGTACATTTCCCCCTATTAAATCCCCAAAAGACATGGAAAACATTCTGGAAGATTTCTTTTTAAAAAGTAGTATAGGTTAGGATATTCTAGGTTCATAACCAACACTTGTGTTTATAAAATATTAGCATTCCAGGAATAGTGATAGAAAGACACTTAACAGTAAATTACAAATATTGTAAATTCAGACTTTTTCTTACATTTGCAAACACGTCATAAATTTTGGCTATGTTTCTTTGTGTAAATCCTACTTATGACTGTGCTAAAACCTTTTGGCATGAAGGCAAAGAGTATTTTCATAAATAAAACAGTAAAATCACTGTACACTCCATTAATTCAAAAACACTTCTCTTCAACTTCAAAGGGAAACCTTTCTATCCTTTTTTAGTGCTAAGATGGTGTTTCTTTGCTGCTTTAATGGCTTGCTTCTTGTAGTTGTCATAACTACATGCTCCAAGTATGTGATAGTAAGAGACGAGAAGGTGACATCTATGCTTCGATTCAACATGTCTCAGACATTACAGAGCAATAAGCTCATAAATCTAACCTCCGAAGTGCCTACTAATAAAAAGTCTGCACACATCCTTTAAATGCAAAATCTCACAAATATATACATGGTGAGTTAAATGGCCCTACACCAGGATTAAGCTGGAATGGATGAATTTTATGGAAAGATATGTGAAATATATATTATCCAAGTTCCACACATGGATTTACTTGCATAGTCCTACTTTGAAACATAAACATAATACTTGCTACCACTTCAGGAAGTGCCTACCAAGTGGCAAGCACTCCTCATGAGTTCATCATCTCATTAAAATTCATTACAACTCACAATAAGTGCGAAGTAGATATTATTAGCAAAATTTTGTAGATGAGGGGAGGTTATGTAACTTGTCAGAGCTCACAAAGCTTGTTAGTAGAAGAGCTGGGATTCAAATTCAGGTCTGATTTCAAAGCTCATGCTCCTTCCTTCACAAAACACTAAACTTGAAAAAAAACTTTTTTTTTTTTAATTGGGATATAGTTGCTTTACAATGTTGTGTTAGTTTCTGTTGTCCAGAGAAGTGAATTAGCTATATGTATACATATATCCCCTCTTTTTTGGATTTCCTTCCCATTTAGGTCACCACAGAGAAGGTAAAACTAATATTGTTGTTTAGAAATTCGACCCATATCATGTTTTGAATATCTGATTGCTGAAATGGTAAAAGTTCCATGGCAAAGATTCCAATAAATTTTCTTTGTAACTTTAAGTGAATTTAAGTAGAGAAAAAGTTCTCCAAGTAAGCAGGACTTGAATTATCAAAGGAATCTCAATCTTATTAAAAAATAAAAATAAAAAGCCTTTCCCATGTTTTACAATTGTACTTGAGCCCATTAAAAGAACTCTTTCATTTATGTTCCTTCTACATTAAAGTAATAAATTATTTGGATTATATATATATTTTTTCCTGTTTCATTATTTTTAAGTAAACTTCACTCAGGAAGTTGACAGTAGACCAATAAGACAATTTAGGTGAAAATGTGAGGGAAAGAATTACCAATAACACAACCATAAACAGAAACTACACCATGTCCAGGTACCGTGCTAGGGCTTTAACATATTACTACCAGTCCTCAAGACAACCCTGCAATGAGACAGTAAAATACAGCAATGAAGATATTGGGCTCTGGAACTATTAATGAGCATGTAGTTTCTTATTGGGGTGATGAAAACGTTCTGAAATTAGATAATGGTGATGGTTGCACAACTCAATGATCATACTAAAAACCACTGATGTGCACTTATAAAGGGTGAATTTTTTGGCATGTGAATTATATCTTAATAAAGCTGCTATTTTTTCTAAAAAGAGTATATACTATGAAGTCAGACTGACCAAGTTAGAATCCTTGAGGGGAATGGTCTTGAGCAACTCTCTTAACTACTCTATGCCTGAGTACCCACATCTATCAAATGGGTATATTAACACTACCTATTTCATAGGGTTGTTCTAAGGGTTAAATAAGATAATGCATGTAAAGTACTTAGTACAGTGTCTGGCACATCCTCATTTTATAGATAAGGAAGCCAGGGTTCATAGAAATGAAGCAACTTACTAAGTTCACATAACCTTTAGCTAAATGGTACAGGTGAGATTTGAGCCCAGGTCTGTCAGGCCTCAATGTCCATGTTCTTTCTACCATGCCATGTTTCTTCTCCAGAACAGGGACAAAACTCTCCCTAATGCTATTCAATGATCACTCCTCCATCACATTAAACCTGGGATTGAATGGAATGATGGATAAGAAACGTTTTGCTGGAAATCCTTCTCTAGGTCTAGGCAGTCCCCTCTCCCAAGCATCTTTCTTTAAAGGTTACCTTTGCAGCACATTATGTCAACTCATCACTTATATAACCAGATGTTTAAATGTGTGCTAATAAAGAGATTAGTAAATAAGAGATCTTTTATAATTAAGGACTATTTTCCTTCTAGGCACCAGACTCTGGTCCAAATATCCTGAAGAACACAAATGTGTATTTAGGCAAATGAAGAGAGTTAATCAAATTCATCCCATCATCTTCCTGCACAAAGATCCTGCCATAGATAAAAATGCTAGGAAAGTATGGGACCACCATTTCTGTCCTTTCTCACTTTCTTGCCAATACTACCTAGTCTTCCAGGGCTCTTAAAATCCTTCTGCCATTTCTTCTCCTTATTACATATTCCTATTCTTTTCATAATTCTAAATTGTCCTATAGTACCTTATATAGACCTGCTACTGCTCTCACCCACCCTACATTTCAAAAGCAAACAATCTACTAAGATCTGCTCAGAAGGGCCAGGTAAAAGATACTCCTTCCTCTTCTATCCCCAGAAAATGTCTTAGTGGGAGGAGCAAAGCTGGGGGCAAGACACATAAGTATGGGTTTTACTATTTGATCTTTCCTTACATTTACTTCCAAATGAGCAAAGAATTTGCTACAGATATCCAATCATTGTCAAGAAGTAAATATAGTTTTCTGCTCTAAATAAACTCTTTTCAATTGTCCCCTTGGCTGCTCTACCTCTGCTCTCTTTCTAAGAGAGAAAGACTGTGTAGAGGTTGCCCTATGATGGAAGATGACTACAGTACCACTATTCGAAGAATTTGGTAAGATGTGTCCTTTGCCTTTTTAGCACCAGTCCCTTGTGTTAAGCTCCAAAATTATTTTCTCTTCTCAACGCATTACTATACCACATCTCTGACATTAATTCTTCATTTCTCCTTTAGGTAAGAAATTCTACCTTCACAGTTCCATTCATTTCTGCCAGTTCACATTCATGTTCTGCCCCCTGTGGATTTTGGTTAACGTCTGTTAAACACTGAACTATAGGGCCATTCCTTGAATAGCATATTTCACATTTTGCAAAGCAAACTGCTACATTATTACATATCATTCTCCATTCTCAATCTATGTTTTCAGCCATAAATGCTTTAGGACAGTGAGATATATAGTAACACCATATCACATTATTTAAAATATTATAAATACTATGACTTTAATTTACAAGAGTTTAAAAGCTTTAAAAGTTTTTTTATTCCTTAAAATTTGCCTTTTTTTTTTTTTTTTTTTTTTTTTTTTTTTTTTTGCGGTACGCGGGCCTCTCACTGCTGTGTTACGGAGCACAGGCTCTGGATGCGCAGGCTCAGCGGCCATGGCTCATGGGCCCAGCCGCTCCACGGCATGTGGGATGTGGGATGTGGGATGTGGGATGTGGGATGTGGGATCTTCCTGGACCGGGGCACGAACCCGTGTCCCCCGCATCGGCAGGCAGACTCTCAACCACTGCTCCACCAGGGAAGCCCTAAAATTTGCTTTTAAAGAAAACCTTATATAGACTTGAAAGAATGAGCTAGGAAAATTTAAACTTTAATAAAATTCGTATCATTACTCTCAGTTTGAATTTTTTAAGGTATTACTGCTCACTGAGACTGGATACACTGACAATGTTGAGAATAAAAAATGTTGGATGGGCTTCCCTGGTGGCGCAGTGGTTGGGAGTCCGCCTGCCGATGCAGGGGACACGGGCTCGTGCCCCGGTCCGGGAGGATCCCGCATGCTGCGGAGCGGTTGGGCCCGTGGGCCGTGGCCGCTTGCCCTGCGCGTCCGGAGCCTGTGCTGTGCAGCGGGAGAGGCCACAGAGGTGAGAGGCCCGCGTACCGAAGAAAAAAAAAAAAAAAGTTGGAAAAGTTTGCAATTGGTTAAAAAATGTTATAGAGCAAAATAGTTCATAAAGCTATTTTAGATTTTCAAGTTTAATCTAAAACTCTCTGTGATTTTCTGAGAAGATAAAAATCTCCCATTTATAACAAGTTGAGATCATTAATATTCAGAATGATGTTTCTGACATTCTCAACCAGTGTACTAAAAATAAAGAATGCATATACTTTAAAGACAACCCCTCAAACTGAATTCAGAAAAAATTTTCAATTTTGAACCTTTTAAAAATGTGCTCTATTCCTGTCTTTTTTTTTTTTTTCAATTTTGCACACAGCTGTCTGTTGTACTTTTTAGAATCATGCCAGATGCTGGGTTTATCCAGCAAAAGCAGGAAAACAATGGTTTGAAAGCAATTAGAAGCACTGAGGCTGCAGTGAGGCTCATATTAAAATGTGATAACACTGTTCCAGTGGGAATTTCAACACTACTCCATTTCTGACATTTTTCTGTTGCCAGACAGGCGGCCTGTGTAGAACAGCACTGTGATCGAGGAGGTAACATACTGGAATTTATTTCTGGAGCAAATGAAGGATTAGCTGAGTTGGGGCCCTCCCAAGGCTTTTATTATGGACTCGGCCACCATTTTATTTGAATGCCAGTGGATCCTGTTGGCATCAAACCAAGCTCAAGGAATAAAAGCATATTAAAGCTTTGGTCCTATAAAATAATCTAGCACTAATCCATTCAGAAGGCAGAAGCATCAGGGCCTCTTGTTGCTAAAAAGCTGGGCAGGGGGGCCCAGCAGGGTGAAGGTTAATTAAACACTCCACTAACTTTCCTCAGAAATGGCTAATGCCACTCCATGGAGAAGCTTATTTAGAAGATGCAGAAGTAAACAATACCATCTACACATTTTTAGTATAAAACCATAAACGGTCACAGAGGACTCACCTTGGGGCTGAAAATTCCAAAAGTACCTGAAATAAAAGGAAAAAGAATGCAGATGAACCAAACTTGTATTTCTCAATCTTGGTTGGCATATGGTAGCTATAGCACCCAGTCCAAAAAGCTTCCTAAATAGTCAGTAACTAGCCAAAGTCACTACCTACTCTAAGAAAAACCAAAGGGCTGTCCCTGCGATTTGAAAAATACTTAAAGGCTTGAAAGGGACATTTAACTCGCTGTACCACCTTATGTAAGCTTGACTTGAGAGCTGGAAAGGTCCTAAAATGTTACCTAGTCATGGTCCAGGGTTTCTTATAAGGAACTCTGCAGGCTTTGAGCAGGAAAGTTCCTTGTTGTGACAACCTGTCCTGTGTATTACAAGACAATCAGCATCACTGGCCCTGGGCACCAAAAACCAGTGGCATCCCCAGTTGTTATGACAACTAAAACCCCCCCCCCCCAACACATCCCCAAATACCTTCTAGCCTAAATTCTTAATTTTACAGGTGAAGTGTGACAACTGATTCAAGGTTACCTAATGTTTTAGTGTCTGAGCCGAGACTGGGGCTCTTGCAGTCCACTCTGTCATTCTATCTCCTCTTTTATTTTGGGAAATGATCAGCAAAACCGACAACCCTTAAAGTCTTAAACCAAATGAAATGGCAGTAGCAGCAAGGATCGTTTGTAAGTCACTTATTTGAAATCTAAATTGCTTTCCCCCGACAGAAGCGATGCTATATACGGTGGCTACCCACAGAAGCCTATTGCACTTTGGATTCCATTTCCTCCCGCCTTCACAGGGACCTTACATTATTCGATATCGATTTTCTCTTGTATAAATTCAACCTCTTCTTCTCAGTGTGGCCCTTTCCATAAGCATTTATGATCATAGAAAAATAAAGCAAACCTTCCCTCACCCCCTTCATATCCCTCCATCTGCTGTCCTTTTCCCTTCACATCACAGTGAAATTTTCAAAAGTGGTGTCATAGTTTCTCCTTATTTCCTCACCTCCCACTCACTCCTCATCAGACTCCAATCTTGCTTACAGTCACCACACATGAATTCTTGCTATGAACATAGTGACCTCTATGTCTCTAAATAGAAAGAAAATTTTTCTATCCTCATCTTGACTTCCCAGGAGTGTACATGTGTATAAAAGCATTTTTTCCTAAGGAGAAAGTCCACAGCTTTTAGCAAGTTCTTAAAAAGATTCATAATCCAAAAAAAGATTAGGAAAACGGTAATACATTGGTGATAATGGTGTGTCTTCCAGTACATACATGACTGAAATAAGGTGTGGCTACTTTAGGGAAGAACACCAGCCCAGTGAGCACCTAGGTTATTTCTTTATAAGATAAAAATTCAGAAAATGGAGAGGAAGGAGATATGCGGGGAGTGTGTTGCCATAATCCAGAGGTGAATCTGTGGGAAATAAGCAGAGTTGAGGAAGAGAAGGTGAAGAAACCTTGCGATTGACTTTTCTTGTTCCTGTTCTTTCTCAGAACAGTTCTGGGCTAGCAATCAGGTAAATGAATGTAAGATGCTTGGGTTAGAGGGCAGGGAAAGTTCAGAACAGCTTTGACATCTTCAGTGGAAAAGGGGAGAGGGGATAAGAAAAAGATGGGTGGGAAATGTAAAGGTGCAACATCTGGGGGAAAGGGCATCCATGTTGACTTAAGGGCATATGTAAGTTGAAACTGTCTGTAACTTAAATAATTTGTTTATATTAGTATGATGGGTTAATCTCCACCTAGCAGACAGTGCAGCTTCCCACTGAACCTGGCCACTGTGAAAAGTTTTCCATAAAACTCTAGTCTGTAAAACACAGCCAATTAAGCAAATTATCAAAGGTGAGCAATTTTCCATCTTCTGTTCCTATTTTTCCATCTTCTTTCAAGGCATTGCCTTGGCCCCTGATTCCAATCATTACCCAAACTCTAATTCAATATAAATAGAAATTAGGGTGTTAGCGTGTGCAAATTGTGCGTGCGCACTCCTCCTTCCAAAATGTTAATGATGGCAACAGAAAGAACTTTACTAACAAATGTTGTTTCCATTTATTGACCCAGAAAAAAACTTAGCCATGCCCTGGCAGTTAAAGGGCCAACTCATGGCAAATTGTTAAATAGATAAAATGTTACTAATGATCTCCCTCTCTTCTTTTATCTGCTCCCCCCATAATCCCCACTCCAACTCACACACATATTTTCAGTTCCCTTCTCTACCTACTGTAAAGTGTCCTGGTTTCCTGGTTTCTCTTGTTAGTTAAGAAGATGTTATATGTTCACACATACTAAGTATTGCTTCACCCAATAGTAGTTATATCTTAAGAAGGCTGATTATGGAGAAAGAATTAAACTTAACAGATAAATTAAATTTAATCCAATGAAGTGCCAGGTCTATCTAGTTGACGTTAAATAGCAGAATCTGCTTTATTCTTGATGATACTGTAATTAAATATTTCTGTCTATAAAAATCATATGTAGAACTTGATGTGGAATGACATAAAGTGGAATGTTAGTTCCCTTCTTTCTCAAGAGGTATAAAACTATCCTGATAACCTACCTCTTTTCCCTCTCTTCTTATTTTAACTATTAATTATGTAACAACCCTAAAGAAAGTCTGTTCGTGTGGGCGCACACACACACACACACACACACACACACACACACACACACCCCTCTATCCCACAGCTCACAGAGGATACTTCTAAAAAGCAAGGCCAAAAGGTGAGCAATCTCATCCCTCACTGGAGAGTGCCACGTATTATTCTCTGCTGGACACATTTGAGGTCTTGATCTTGTCTTGTTAAATATATCCTATGGATGGCCTTCATCACATTCTCTGGAAAGATGATTCCACACTAGAGAATTCTACACTCTTTAGGAGGCATTAGTCAAATCCTGCCAACATCTTCTAATTCTCATCCTTCACTCTGAAAACAATTATGCCTTAACCAGAGACTCCAACAAGTCTGAAAGTAGAAATTTTAAACCAAAATACAAAGACCACAATAGAAGTATATAGAAGAAAAAGCATGCAAACACACACAGAGTTGTGTTTATCCTAAAAGCCTCTAAGAATTTCCTATCAGGGCTGAGCAGATAGATGAACAAACACTTCTTTAATCTTCTCTTTGAAGCTTCAGCTTCAATATGAAAGGGAAGCTATCACTCCTCTGCAATATCCATACTCAGCGTCACCAGGTCCATGCAAATGATATTTGGAACTTGAAAAAGATGAGTACAGAATGAACAGAGAGAAAATGCTGCAACCATATTGATGACGACGATCTTCACATTCAGTCAAAATAAATCCATCTTAACTTGTGCCTCCAAAAATGAAAATGGAAGAACAAGATTTCACAGCGTTTAGTCTACGGCATAGAATAAAGTCTTGAAAATTTAGGGTTATATTACATGCAAAACAAAATTTGCTATTTGTGGTTTTTTTAAATTAAAGAGGTTTTAATTGAACTTTGGTTTAAGGAAAAGTGCAGCAAATATAAAATGAACCCACAATATTGAGGGAGTCTTGATGAACAGCTGCAGCTGTAGCAGCAGTAGTAATAGTATGATAATAATAATGCTAAGATTTTTAAAACATATTGTTGGGCACTGTTTTAAGCACTTCCCTTATATTAACTCACTTCCTCCACACTCTAACCCTGTTATTATGACCATTTTATAAATGAGGAAACCAAGGCCTCAAGAGGTGAGATAACTTGCCCATGGTTTCAAAGCTAGTAATCAAGGCAGACGAGTTTCGAATCCTAGCGACTAGTTGCAGAACAGGAACTCTAATAAGAAATTAAGTTTTGGGACTTCCCTGGCGGTCCAGTGGTTAAGTCTCCGCGCTTCCACTGCAGGGGGGTGTGGGTTCATCCCTGGCCGGGGAACTAAGATCCCATGTGTCACGTGGCACAGCCAAAAAAATAAAAAAATTTTTTTAAAAAGAGGAAAGTTTTGAAAATACAATCTAACTTAAAAACACTCAGCAAAATGAATTCTTTCTCTAAAGACATTTTATTATTGTAACAGAATTCAGTCACTTAGTCAACAAATATTTATTTTATGTCTTCTATATGCTTTGCTCTGGTGCCACGGATGAAATGGTGACTGAAATAGATATGGTCCATCTAAGATTATACTTCAGTATCTTTTAAATTGCAATCATACTGTTCTAGTTTGCCACCCAAGATTCACAGAATATTAGATTTCTCCTAAAAATGAGGATATTGACTTTTTCTTTTTTTTTTGCGGTACGCGGGCATCTCACTGTTGTGGCTTCTCCCGTTGCGAAGCAACAGGCTCTGGACGCGCAGGCTCAGCAGCCATGGCTCACGGGTCCAGCCGCTCCGCGGCATGCGGGATCCTCCCGGACCGGGGCACGAACCCGCGTCCCCTGCATCGGCAGGCGGACTCTCAACCACTGCGCCACCAGGGAAGCCGAGGCTATTGACTTTTAATCATTAGTTTGGGGTTTCAGGGTGGGTGTCAAATTCTTGACCATGGAGCTAACCAATAAACATGGTTATTGAGATTAAAATACTCAGAGCTTTGCCCACTCAGCTAGCTAATTAGATAGATCCTGGTGAAGTAGGTAAGACAACTGTAACTATCCTCATGTTACTGGAAATATCTAAGAAGGAAAAATAATTCCATTTCCGAATTATAGTAAAACAATGTATTCAGCAAGTAAGATACGCTAGGTATTGTGCTAAGTATACGTTTTACATGTATTATTTTATTTAATCTTCATCATAATCCTATGAGGTCAGTACTATTATTATCCCCATTTTACAGATGAGGAAACTAAGACTCAGGAATGTCAAACAAATTGACCGGGATCATGTAGCTATTACGTGGCAGAACCAAGATCTGTATCCAGGACTCCTTGGTTCCAGAGCCCAAGCTCTTAAATTTCATATTAACTGCATTTCTATTGGCTGTAATATAGAAAACAAATCTAGTATTGAGAGAAGGTATAATTGTTGTGTCAGACAGCCTAATATCAGGGAGTAATCAGTTCAGAGGTCTTTAATTTGGAGTCAACTATGGACTCAACTATTTGAGCTTGAGGAGATTCATGAACTCCTTAAAATTATGGGTGAAAAATAATATGTGTTTTCTTTTCTCTTGAAAAAGAGTCCATAAACTTCATCAGATTTCCAAAAATGTGACTAACTCTCTGCCTCCAAAATGATAAGACCCCCTGGGTTAGATGCATAGGATTATAATGGCATTATAAACCTAGCTATGCAGAAAGGCCAACATCTGTAATGTTATAAATCTAGAACATCTAGATGAAAATTTTTTGCAACTAAAGCATTAAAAGTGTGATTTTACCTGTGACTTACAGAAATTTAAAACCTATCATACATTCTCTGTCTTGGTAAACCACCTGTTAAAAAAAATCAAATCTCTTCTTGATGACTTACAGATATCCACATTTGAACTTCAGTTTTTTGCACAAAAACAGTGGTGTCTTCTAAATGGACAGGCTATCTGCAATACTCAGTGTCCAGAGACCTCTATTTCCCTCTTGACCATCTCTGTTCTCTGGTAATGGCTGTCTCCAAACAGACTGCAAAGACTAAAACTGAAGTGTTATCCTGGCATTAGAAATGGAATTTTAGAATTCAAATGGACACCTGGGCTTTAACGGCAAGTTAATAAGGCTAGGAAAACCCTTGTAATTGACCTTGAGCAGTGAGCCACATGGTAAAGACTGATTTACGCCCAAGGAAATGACTTTTCTGAACAACACTAATAGCCTGTGCACTGGATATTTCCTATAACCTCTTCTCTCACTTGGGAAGATTCACTTGATTTCTAATTCTCTTTCTCCTACTAGTATTCCATCTCCTACCTTGCAGAAGGAATGGGCAAGGGGCAAAGGGTAATAGGGCATGACACCCAAGAACAGAAATGGGAAAAGAGCACCATCTGGTGGAAGTCTCTGGTGGAGGCATCAGAGGACTGGGACCCAGGGGTGGGATACCAGCCTTAGAAACAGTTGGGCAAGAATGGGAAGGTCCCTGGGAGTGGTGCCGCCTGTAGTCCCTGTTCCTTCAATTCATCAGAAGTACATAACATAGTGTCTGCCTACAGGAAGCTTAAAATCTAGTCCAAAATATGAGATACTTACAACTTACATATGAAGAGATGTCAGTCTAAGACAGGAAATAAGTACTATGGTAACAACAGACAATAAGCACATAACTCAAGTAATAGAAGGACCTGTCATAAGAAAGTCCTGGGTTCTTTGCGGGGAGCTAATATTTCTGTGATCTTGAGTCTATATCCACAAATTTTAGAAACCCCAGAAGACAGCACCACAAAGTTCTCTTACAAGACACAATGGTCACAATTAAACTTTTATTTAAAAATAAACAAGCAGCCATGTACCAAAATGTTCATTGCAGCTCTATTTACAATAGCCCAGAGATGGAAACAACCTAAGTGTCCATCATCGGATGAATGGATAAAGAAGATGTGGCACATATATACAATGGAATATTACTCAGCCATAAAAAGAAACGAAACTGAGCTATTTGTAATGAGGTGGATGGACCTAGAGTCTGTCATACAGAGTGAAGTAAGTCAGAAAGAGAAAGACAAATACCATATGCTAACACATATATATGGAATTTAAGAAAAAAAAATGTCAAGAAGAACCTATGGGTAAGACAGGAATAAAGACACAGACCTACTAGAGAATGGACTTGAGGACATGGCGAGGGGGAAGGGTAAGCTGTGACAAAGCGAGAGAGTGGCATGGACATATATACACTACCAAACGTAAAATAGATAGCTAGTGGGAAGCAGCCGCATAGCACAGGGAGATCAGCTCCGTGCTTTGTGACCACCTGGAGTGGTGGGATAGGGAGGGTGGGAGGGAGGGAGATGCAAGAGGGAAGAGATATGGGAACATATGTATATATATAACTGATTCACTTCGTTATAAAGCAGAAACTAACACACCATTGTAAAGCAATTATACTCCAATAAAGATGTAAAAAAAAAAGTAATCCCCATTTCCTAGTATATAGAGAAAATAAAGTAATTTAATAAACATCGGCATTGTATGGTGAAAAAAACAAAAAAAAAACCAACATTATCTGATTTGACAGTATTACCCATGACTAAAACAAATTTTTTTAGAAGTCCATTCCCAGACAATAAAAAAGAAATAATATAAAGTAAATTAATTCAATAAAACCCTATTCACCACTAGAGTCTTCTATAACACTATCATTACATGAAATCCCTGCTATGTCAATCCAACATCCACTCTGGATATTAAAAGTAAGAAATCTAGGAGCTAAATGATTATGCCCTTTCACTGAAACACTGAAACCTACATTCTAATATTTCTTCCCCTGTGTTCTAGCGTTAACATTGCAAATTGTGGTTGTTATGACTATGCAATCCCCATACACCCTACATGTAGTAGACAACCAAGTATAACTTAATGAACTATTAAAGAAAAATGCTAGCCAGCTATGTTGTGGCAAAATAAAAGACCCTAAATGTCAGGTCAGAGTTGACGTTTCTTTCTCTTTGTGCAAATAAAAGGGAGCAACTGAGGGGTGTGTTGGTTTGCTTGTTTTTAGGGTATAATGTCCACAGTGATCAGATCCAGCAGAAGTGTGCATCCTGGATGGGAGAGAGCGAAGGAGGGAAGCAGTTTAGGAAGCTGCTGGAGAGCAAAAGAAGGGACAAGAGATTTGATAACAGATGTGGAGGCAGGTTGGGAATGGAGAGTCAGGAGGAAAGTCAGAGATGTCTTTTGGTTCCAAACGTGTGTATTGAGAGAAAACAAGGTAGAACTCACATACAAAGAAATCTAGCTGATTATCATATTTTAATCTGTACTATCTTTAGCTCTTGCCCTGCCATTTTTGTCACGGTTGATACTTAGAACTAATTTGTTTTTTCGTTTGTTCGTTTTATTAATTTTTATTGGAGTATGGTTGCTTTACAATGTCATGTTAGCCTCCACTGCACAACAAAATGAATCAGCCACACACACACAGATATCCCTTCCCTTTTGGATTTCCCTCCCATGTAGGTTACCACAGTGCATTAGGTAGAGTTCCCTGTGCTATACAGTATGTACCCATCAGTTGTCTACTTTATACATAGTATCAATAATGTATATGTGTCAATCCCAGTCTCCGGATTCCTCCCACCCCACCCCTTTCCCCCTTGGTATCCATACATTTGTTCTCTATGTCTGTGTCTCTATTTCTGCTTTGCAAATAAGATCACCTCTACCATTTTTCTAGATTCCACATATATGCATTATTATAGGATATTTTTCTTTCTGACTTACTTCACTCTGTATGACACTCTCTAGGCCCATCCACGTCTCTACAAATGACCCAACTTCATTCCAGAACCTAACTTGTTTTATTTTTTGCTTACTTCAGGTTAATAGCTACCCTTAGACCACTGAGACTCTTAGTTATCTGATTGATGAATAACTGATAACTGTATGACTCTGTGACTGAGGACCATATACTCATTGAATTTTACAGCCGGAAGGACATCGAAGGTCATTTAACCCGGCCCCTCACTTTACAGATGAGAAAAACGAAGCATGGAGAGGTTATCTGATTGCACCATAAGAGTTTAAAAATCCACATTGTGGAGCTATCACAGTTTATCTTGTGCAGAATCAGGAACAGGTTCAAAAACATGATATTCATTTGAAAATTCCTTTGATATTTTTCTTGTTATGAACATGGTCACTTTATTCACCTGAGAGCAAATGTTACACAAAATTTTTAAGCTGGACTAGTTCCTAGGGCTCCTCCAGGCAGTGTGGATTTGTGAACATTAACATGTCAACATACCTATATCTCAAGTTATGAATACTCCCACACAGTAATAAATCTCCACTATTTGCCAGACACTCTGTGAGGAACTGAGAGGACAGAAAGCCTAAACTGTGGGCCAGTTTGGCTGGAATTATGCAAAATTGTGCAAAAGTGGTGTGATTGACCCAAAACACACCCAAGGTAAAACTTGGAGCCAGAAGAACCCAGGTCTGGGTAATTCCAG
The DNA here is from genome assembly GCF_000442215.2 of Lipotes vexillifer. Classification (NCBI taxonomy): domain Eukaryota; kingdom Metazoa; phylum Chordata; class Mammalia; order Artiodactyla; family Lipotidae; genus Lipotes; species Lipotes vexillifer. The sequence continues at coordinate 2,388,255 of NW_006791954.1, read as the reverse complement.
AACCCATCTTACTGCCTAGAGATGAAAGTTGCTGGGGGTGGATCTGGGGTTGGATATTGGAAGATGGCTGGCGGTGGTGGTGGGGGGGAGCGGGGGGAGAAGGGTCACCGAGAGGCCAGGCCCAGGATGCAGAGGGAGGCCAGGCAGGGGGGGCCAGGCCCATCAGAGCAGGTGGCAGAGGCCCAAAGCAGACATGTTTGAGGAGGGGGCAGGGCAGGATTCTGAGTGGGTTCCAACCTGAAAGTTTTTGTTTTATCTTGTGAAACAGGCTATAATGTCATGCAAGAGTGAGAGGGGATATGATAAGGTAAAGACTGCTGAAGATTTGAGGGGGAAGAATACTGAGGAAAATTGGAAAGGTTGCTGATATGGGGCATGTGAAATAACTGCCAGGCATCATTAAGGGGTGAGCTGAGGTTGGAGACTAAGATTTACTGTGGCAGCAGTCCAACTGTGTAATTTTTCTCCAGCACTGATTATCTGCCCAGGTATAAGATCAGAAAAAGTGGACAGTTTAATTGATCCAAGGTTAGAACTTTTCTAGGCTTGTAGGATGAAAGGACAAGAGAGTAAGAGAAGACTGGAGGGGCACGCCATGGAGCTTGGGCTGGCCAGGGAAGAAACCAAAGGCCCAAGACTAGACTATAACATCTGTACACATTAAATACTTTTAACAATCAATTAAAATATTCAAAAACAGGAGATATCATTACTCTACTCTTCTTCTCAGGACTGTTCTTTGTCCCCAAAGTCCCAAACCTCTCCTATCTCATGTTCCCTGTTTCAATGGCTGACAACTTCATCTACCCAACTGAAACTTAGGAATCATCCTTTACCTCTTTCTCTATTCTATGTACATCCCATCATTCACAAAGACCTGGAGATTCTACTCCCTTCATATATTTTTAATCTATCTCCTCTCCCTCTCTACGGGCATTGAATTCACTCAAGTCCTCAAAATGCCTCACCCAGATCAATACAACCATGTCCCAAGTGATCTACCTGCCACCTTGCTCCTCTCTGACCCATTCCCCCCAGTGCTGATGGAGAAAGAAGTGCAGTGACCGTGAAGAGCAAAGGCTCTGCAGACACGTCTGGGTTGGAGTCCCAGCATCTTCATCTTCTAGCTGTGAGACTGTACCTACAGCCTCAGTTTCCTCATCTTTAAAATATAAATAATAACCATACCTGTCTTGTATGGTTCTTGGGAGGATTAACTGAGATGATACACACAGAGAACTGAGCATTAGGCCTGGCACCTGGCAGCCTTCAATAAATCTCAACTGTTATGTCATTGGCACCATCATTATTCTAACAACCTAACAACGTGCAAAGCCAAGTCTTAACATTCCCCTGCTTGAAATCCTTCAGTGGCTTACCCCAGCCTGGTCCTGCCCTGCTCTGCTCATGCTTCTGCTCTTACATGTCGCAGCTCTCTCTGCTGGCACACTTTCCCCTTCAGGCCCCTTCCTCTCCTAGTGAACCCTTGATGGTCCTTCAAGGCTCAGCTCAGCCTCCTGTGTTAGGTGCTCCCCCAGCACATACGTGCACTCCCCTCAGCAGCATCTGTGTACTGCACCACAAGCTTCTTGTCTCTCTATGTCACTAAGCCCTCAACGGGCAGTAGCACAGAGCTTGCTAAATAAGTGAACAAAGGTGAGAAGCAGAAGCGCCGTCTGAGTTCAGCATGAGTAGAGCACAGAGTACATTTCAGGGAGGGGTGGAGACAAGGTTGGAGAGGCAGGCAGAAGGCAAGGCTCTCTAAGCAATGCTATGGAGTGTGGATTTTATCCCAAATAAGATAGGGAGAGGTATCCTCCTTTTCCTCTAAATTATTCACACAAAGGTAAGAGGGGGAAAAAAGAAATCAAAGGAAGGGAAGAAAAGGAAGAAGAGAAAGATAAAAATAAGTAAACTTTGTTAAACTAAAACCTTCATCCAAATGAAGATTTAATACAAACGCTAAAGCTACTGACACAGATTAATTGAAAAATAACAGAATTCTAATTAAAGACATAATATTATTTCACTCATTCACACTGCACCAAAATTTGAATAAATATATAAAAACAGAATCTAGAAAGCAGGCTTCTACTGGTAACCACTCTAAGAGCTACAATGCATTACTGAAATTTAAAAAAAAATCCTCCTATCCTTAAGTGTACACTTCCTTCCAGTTAAGAACTGAGATGTACACAAAAATTCAGAAGTCATTTTAAAATTATTTCAGTTTTGCCCTCAACTTGACTTTTTTTTTCTAATTGTACAAGATTCTATGCTAAAATATCATTCTTTCCCATTTATTTCTTTGTACAGTACTTACAGCAGCCATAGTTAAACCCTTACGTAAGGTATCCAGTTATCCAAATCATAAAGTAGGGAAGTGATTTAGATCTAAAGGCTAATGACTATGTGACCAGTTCTACTGCTGTATCAATACAGGTCAGGGGTCACCAGCAGTTCAACCACAACAACTAGTCAATCCCAGGACAGTGGTTCTGTCCCACTTCAAGGGATTCTCCAGCATCAAAAATGTCTCCAGATGTTGCCAGGCCACAGGGAAGCACTTAAGACAGCGGGCAAACATCAGGACAAGGAAAGGACCAAGACTATTTGTTCTGACCATATCTCCATCCCTCATCCTAGAAGCTAATTAGGTTGAAATGTTGTCAGCTACTGGCTGGCCCTAAACCCTGCTGATAAGATTTTCCTGTCAGCCATCCCCAGTCATATTGGGGGACCCTCCTTACCACCCAAACCAACCGCCTACTCACACTTCCAGTCAAATCCTTCTTCCTTTGTTCCCCTGTTAAAATACAGTTTAAAACCAAAGTAGCTACTTACCAAACAAAAATAGTGTCCTCTAATAGAGACTTTTACACATACTTGTCTGATTTTAGAATCTTCTGGAACCCTAATTGAAACACGAATTCCCCAATGTTCACACCAGACCTACTAAATTAGCATGTCCAGGGTAGTGACCTAGAAGTCTGTATTTTTAACAAGATCCCTAGGTAATTCACATGATGGGGCAAGTCTGTAGAACACTATAAAGGATATGGGTATTTTATAAATGGTTTCCTGTTAAGGGAATTATAGACAGGCAGCCCTCAGCTCAAGTATAGAGTGTATTCCAAAATTCATTTCCAGTTGTTTGGACCTTGAAATGCATTTTCGTAAAGAAACAAAGTAAAAGATGATGTTAAGTTTTCTGGATATGCTTTTAAAAAAAAACAATTAAATCTTGTTAATAAATCTGAGATATAGTAAATACAATCTTTAATTTACAAACCAGTCACATTTCAAAAGTTGAAGCATAAAGTCAGCCATTTAGAATGTATTTTCCCATTGACGTAAATTTCTGAAAAGTGGTTAGATTATCTGGTTATCCACAAAAGCTCATAATAAACCAAAGGCAGCTATGGAACAAAGGATATAAATATGAGCTCAAAGCAAGAGATACTGGGAAGAAAGAAAGATGTCTTCCTTTGCTGGGCATAGAGAATAAACATAGGCAACCTATGACATCCTTATCCTCTCTCCCTTTGCAACCATCTCCTGTCTCCCAGTGGCCTCAGCCCAGGTACCAAGAACCCACGTGATTATCTAAAATTCCCTATTAAAGAATCAGCTTACCCATGCCTGTCCCATGATTTACTCTCCTCAGGTACCTCTTCTCCCCAAATCCAGTCAAAACTCCCATTTCCATGATTTGGTTCCATCCTATCTCTCATTACTCCCTTATACCTAACAAACAGAATTACCCTTTGGTTCCCAAACATGGCTAAACTTTTATCTCCTCAGTTTCTTTGCGCATGCTATTTTTGTGTGCAATATATCTGACCAAACATCCATCCCTTTCAAACCCAAAGCCAAGACATGATGCCATCTCATTCATGAAGGTTTCTCATAGCCCACCAACCAGAAGTAATTTCTTTTTCTGGGATCTCACAGTACAATCTGTGGGCACCTCTTCTAAAGTGTTAGCCACAATATATCTTGAACTGCAGTTATTTCTGCATACTTTTATATCTTTCCCATTGGGTTGTAAATTTCTTGGGAATATTTTTTGTGTATCTACAATGTAACATGCCTTGTATTAGGCACTTTTTTATGCATAACAACAATCCTACAAAGTGGGTGTATTGTATAATTACTCAGTTTATCCTGCTCAAAAATAATTTCCAGGAGGACTGGAAACTGTCATATTCACCAAAAAATGCTTTGCACACCGTGGATGCTGAATAAACATTTGGTGAATGAGTGAAGTATTCACTTGTTATGAAGAAATCGAGCCTCAGTAAGAGTGCTGGCCAAACAATCATACTGCCTGGGCTCAAATCCCAATTCCAAAACCTAACAGCTGTATAACCTTGAGCAAGTTGATTACCTCTCTGAACCTGAGTTTTCTCATCTGCTAAAATGGGGATTATTATAGTATTCACCTCTCACCTGTTGTGAGGATTAAATGAGATAATGTGTGTAAAGCCCTTTGACACTGGGCCTGGCACAGGATAATTATGTAATGAATGTTAGCTGTGACTGTTATTCTTCAGTTGCAGAGGCAAGAGCCTCTAAAGCCCTCATTCTTTCTGAGGAAAAGGATCCTCTGTTAACTTTATAAAACTCAGTGTACCTAGCACTGTGAATTGCCCATAACAGAGGTTCAACAAACTTAATTTCCTCAGCACAATCATCTAAGCCAAAAGTTAGAAGGAAATCATTAAATAGGGCTAGTGCACCTGAATGTACAATCAAAAACCCCTTAACCCTCCAGGTGAATTTATATTTTAAAAGAGGACTATGAGCCCAAATGAATCTCTAAATGGTGAAACTCCAGGTATGTAACAAATTGAAACCGAACACTTCAGACTGTCTAGAGAAGACACCCGTGGGCAGTGGGCTCCGTGCTGGCTCTGTTCATGAGTCTGGCCCTCACTGGTCCAAGAACTTCTTGAAAAACAGGGATATATCTTCCGTGACACTGTCTTGATCACCTGGCATTATGCCCAGCAAAGAGTAAACAAATACCCAATACATATTTGTTAAGTAAATTAACTGTTTCCGGCTTGTAATCCTCACCCTGCTCTTAGTTAATTCTATTTCTCTTCACGACCAACATGAAAATCCATCATGGTGACTGATGTTTTGAGAAGGAGGAAGTGAATGGTTTACTCAAGCACCATCACTTTGGAAAGCTAGTCCCACAAATACAAATGTTACTAAATAGTCACAGAGTGTAGATAATCCTGTGTCAGTTCAGTGCAGCTCAGAAAGATAATATTTAAGAAATGGAAGTTGCTCCTGGTCAGTGATACCTCATCTAATGAAGACCTTGAGAATGACCTTCCTTTAAAAAAAACATATTCTAGAAAAATCATCATAAATTACTCAAAAGACTGCTGTATTTCATATCGCTCAAAAATAATTTTACTTTCCTGTGTGTGTGTGTGTGTGTGTGTGTGTGTGTGTGTGTGTGTGTGCGCGCGCATGCGCGCGCACTTAGGCACAGAGTAAAAACACTCCAAGTACGGCTGTTTATTTGCATAGAAGTGACCCAAGGCTACAATTAAAGCCTAATTTCCTCCTTCCACATCTCTTTTCCCTGCAATGCTAACTCCTTTCCCACCTGGAAACAAATACTCTTTGGCTCTTAAATCCCTGCCTCTTTTTAAAAAAGGAAAGGCTCTGATATCAGTGACTTAGGATTAAATACACATTCACTGTGGAGAGTTGAAAAATACAGGTAAATAAAAAGGAGAAATTAAAAATCACTGAAACTCTACTTTCCAGAAATTACTATCATTAACATTTTGGAGTAATTTTTCAGGCATTTTTTTGAAAAAAAAAATATACACAACCAATTTTTTCACTTACAGTATATCTTATTCTACATCAATACATCTTCTATAGCATAAATGATTAAATTCTCTTCTTTTTTTACGTTTGCCCTTTCAACAGAATGGAGGAGCAGAATAAACTGGAACAGGGAGAACCTTGAAGCAGAGAACCAGAAAAGAGAATTTTGCAGAGCTCTGAGTAAGACTTTATGAGGGCTAAAGTTTAGCCAGTGACAAAGGGAATAGAAAGGAGAAGAGAGGTTTAGGATGAAGAATCGATAAGACTTGTTGACGGTTTGGGGAGTGAAGAGAGAGGAGGCAGGAATGACTTCCAGGATTCTGCCTTGGGGGCCAGGACCTAGTGAAAGCAGAAATAGACTTTAGGGGTGAGAAGAATATAAAATAATGAGCTCAGTTCTGGACACTCCATCAGTTAGGATTCTTCTGGCTACAAGTAACAGGAGACCTCACTGGCAGAGGCTTAAATAAGTAGTTCATTTCTCCTTCAAAACAAAAAGTCTGGAGACAAGTGATTCCACGGTTGATGCAGAGGCCCAACAGTGGCATGAAGGACCTAGGCCCTTCCCTTATTTCTGCTCTAACACCTTAGAGCACAGTAATGTCTTAAGGTGGCTACTGCATTTCAATGTTTTTTTTTTTTTTTTTTTTTTTTTGGTCTCCCAAGCATAAGACTGTCCTGTGAGAGGCTATCAGAAGTTTTCTCCTTATATTTCTTTGGCCAAAACTATATCTTATGTAAACCCTAGACCAACCACTGGCAAAGCAGAATGGCTTTCAGATCATAAGTCATCCCTGGGCTGGTGGGGTTCTGTTGTCCAGGAAGAATGGAGGGTGGCTGCTGGGTAAGCATCCAGCAGGGTCTGCCCCAGCTTTGTGAAGTTTAGGATATCAATAAGACACCCAAAAGGAGCTGTCCAATATGCTGTATGGTGCCTTGGAGACAGAAGTGCAGTTGAGCTGTAGAATTAGGAGTCATCCACGTACAGGGGAAGTTGTAGAGTTACGGACATGCATGCAACTGCCTACAATGAATGTGGTGAGAAAAGAGGGAAGCCTGAGGGACAGCAGTGAAGAGGGCAGCATAGAAAAACAAGCTCAAGCCAGAGCCTAAAATCAGAGTACAAATGCAAGGAAGAAGGAAAACCAGGAGAGACTATTATCATGGGGACAAATGGAGGGAGAGATATTTTGTTTGTTTTTGTTGTTTTTATTTGCTTGTTTTTTACTTTTTGAGGAGAAGGAAGCTATCAAGAGTGTCACATGCTGCAGAGAGACCAAATAAGACGAAGATTGAACAGCGTCACCTGGATGTAGCAATTAGCAAGTTACTGGTACTTTGTCAAGAATAACATGATAGGAGCAGAGACTAGATTATAGGGGACTGAAGAGCGGCCAGAGAAGAAGAAACCAGAAATGGCTTGTCTAGGCTTCCATTTCAAGAAGTGTGTCTGTAAAAAAAGAGATACAGGACAGTAGCTAGAGAGGGAATCACTGTGTAGGATGTAATGTTTTTCTTAGTATTAGGAGAGATTTGAGCATATTTATATGATGAATGGAGAGATGTAATCAGGAGACCAAAGCTAAATTTGAGAAAGAGAAGGTCTCTGGGGGGCAGTGGTAATAGTGGAGTGAAGATGACAACTGTGAGTCATAGCCTCAGTCCTCAAATAGTGTGAGGGAAGACTCTGAACTCAAAAGATGACAGAGAATTGTAAAGCCATGTAGACAAATCTCAAAAGGGAAGAGGTGTGGGATAAGATTGTACAGTAAGAGTCTAGAAGTGACAGCAAGGAGCTTGAAGGTTGCCAACAGCACTTCTGGAAAATGAGCAAGTTCTATTTAAAATGACTGCAAGCAAAACAGTGTCCTGAAAAAGAACCATGTTTTACTTGGGCAGGGATGGAGAAAAGAGGTTGAGGATATCATGGAACTTGATTATAGTAGAACATGGATTCTAGGAAACACAGGGGAAAGGATTAGAAGAGAAGAGCTCAGGAAAGATGAGATGGTGGAGACAAGGAAGTGCAAAGCTTTATAGAAAGGATGATGACCAAAGGCAGAGGGCTTTCGATGGATCATGGCTGGAATGACTGGCACCCATGCTCCAACAGAACTCCAATACATGATCAGCAGCCTTGTAACCTTATACCACAGACTGTTAGAGAAATGTCATCACATGAGACGTTTGAAGAGATGGACACCGTTTTTACAAATGGCTCTGTATCCCCTAATGCTCAATAAAAAGAAAGTATCCTATTTCTGGAAAAGAATATGTGGGGTTGGCTACTGAACAGTAACTTTCATAATATAGAGGGTCTCTTGTTCTAGTGTTTAGCCTAGGCCTGGAGAACATATTTATAACAGTTTTCCCCCATTCATTCAACTCACGTTATTGAGCTCATATCACATACCAGTACCATTACAGACCTTTTTTTTTTTAAATGAACATCCATGCCTTTAAGGAGTTATAATCGCCAGAAATATGTATTCTGAGTTTTAGGAAATTGAATTTAAAATGAACTTAAAAGTGGTAAGTGGTAGAGTAGTGCTTCTCAAATGTTTATGTGCATACAAATAATCTTGGGATCTTAGTAAAATGCAGATTCTGATCCAGTGGGTCTGATTCAGTGGAGCCTGAGATTCTACATTTCTAACAGCTTTCCAGGTGATGCTGATGTTGCTGGTCCACGGGCCACTCCTGGAGTATCAAGAAGCTAAGACTCCAGCAAAGAAGATTTCTTGCTTTACCTTTTCCATTTACACTGACCTATGAAGTCCTAAGAATTTTTCCTCTTTTCTTTTCCTTGCTAACTCTCTTATCCATCCTTTTTTTTTTCCCTAATAAAAAAGGGGGGTAGGGTAGAAAACCTTACAAAAAGCTTTTTCTTCTAAGCAACTATTAGCTACACACACCGTTTTCATGAATGTGCCAAACATCTATCTCCTGATCAAATACTTTTGCGGAACCTCTACTATTTCAAACAGGGCACCTAGATATTCAGTAAAAGAATAAAGAGACTGGGAGCGGCAATTAATTCTAGTTATGCCATATGGCAGTATAGAACACTGGCTGGAACCTGAAAACTCAATTTCACAAGTCTTACTTATTCTGAATTTTAATCATTATAGGATCAGCAAACATATGCCTACCAAGCTGCTCCATTTACACAAAATTTTAAAGAATAATCACACTGCACACTCAAAAATGATTGGTTTTCCCCAAATGGACTTAAAATTTCTCTCCTACCAGATTCTCAAAATAAAGTAGCTGCTGACAGCTCCAGTTTAATCTCCCTGTTAAATAAAATCTCCAAACAGTACTTTTAACGAATAGCATTGCTTGCTTTCTTACCATTTTCATCGTCAGCTCACAATTTTGCACAAGTATAATTTTCTCCGGTTCCAGACTCCTCAGCCCTGGGGCTGGTTCAGGTGGTGGCCCTCCTGTCCCTGTGAACTCCCTCCATCGTGTCTGTCACTGCTGAGACACCCATCCCCACCACATTCTCTCCATTTCACCTCTCTCCAGAATGGAGACATTATCATTTTCAACACATACTCCATCACCCGTCCTCTTAGAGCTAAGATACCTTCATCTCCTGTACATCAAATAATTTCAAGATAAGGACAGAAAAAGCAGTTCTTGTTCTGTGAACTTCTGTCTCTCGTGCTTGAGAGACTGTCCTAATATCCCCTGAACATGTTTTAGTGATAACATTTACTGCACCAGGGCCAAAATGATTTTCTGCCACTTTCAATTCTAGTTCAATAAAAGAATAAGAGCTTTGTTTCTAACCTCTGTCATTTTTAATACCATAAAATGATTTTTAAAATGTAAAATTGAGTTCCATTTCCTACTGGACTACCAGTCTCATATTAGCTTTCCTTTTATCAAATTTATGAGAAAAGTCAGAAATTGCCTTTCCTTAAAAAAGATCAAAATTTCAGGATCTCCTGGGCAGAATGTTTGAATTGAATTTCAGCTCTCAATAATTGCTGGCCTGGAAGTTTTAAAGAAGTATAAAAGTTAGATACTTAAAGTTAGTAATGTCAGAAATAACAAACTGGAAGATTATCCCTTAGTCTATTACCATCCAGAAATAATAAAGTTATTCTCAGCAAATTATCATCCTAAAAAATCACAAACATGTTTATTACATTTCCAAATTGAGGAAGTCTATGGTTTTCTGAAACAATGGGGAATGAAGTCCATGGTTTCTGAACTGCAAAGTGAAACAAATAATGTTTTTTGAGACATATTATAAAATGTTTCAAATATGCATAAAAGGTGAAAGAACACCCATATATGTGTATACCCACAACCTAGACTCTATGATTCACATTTTGTTATATTTGTTTTGTCACTTATCCATCCATCCATCTTTTTTGTTGTTGTTTATATCTATATCTATATTTTAAAACATCTTTATTGGAGTAAAATTGCTTTACATTGTTGTGTTAGTTGTTGCTGTATAACAAAGTGAATCAGCTATACATATACATATATCCCCATACCCCCTCCCTCTTGCATCTCCCTCCCATCCTCCCTATCCCACCCCTCTAGGTGGTCACAAAGCACTGGGATGATATCCCTGTGCTATGCAGCTGCTTCCCACTAGCTATCTATCTTACATTTGGTAGTGTATATATGTCAATGCCACTCTCTCACTTCATCCCAGCTTACCCTTCCCCCTCCCCGTGTCCTCAAGTCCATTCTCTACATCTGTGTCTTTATTCCTGTCCTGTCCCTAGGTTCTTCAGAACCATCTTTTTTTTTTAAATTCCATATATACGTGTTAGCATACAGTATTTGTTTTTCTCTTTCTGTCTTACTTCACTCTGTATGACAGACTCTAGGTCCATCCACCTCACTACAAATAACTCAATTTCATTTCTCTTTATGGCTGAGTAATATTCCACTGTATATAAGTGCCACATCTTCTTTATCCACTCATCTGTCGCCATCCATCTTGTTTTTGATGCATTCCAAAATAAACTGCAGACATTGCTACACTCTAGAATGTGTATATAATTAACTAAACTTCAATATTTACTTGCAGTTCCTTTAAACCAATAAGCTTTTGAAAGATGCCAATTCCTCTTTTTTTTTTTTTTTGTAATGGCTTGGCTAAGTAAACTATGCAACCAATTAGAAATTCTACATTCTAAATCCTAATCTTTTATTAATTCTCCTACTTTGAGTAATTTCTTGTATCTCAGTTCTCTCATCAACAAAAGAACAAAGGCACTTGGTTGACATGGTATAAAATCTTGATTACCAAATTGTAAAGTGGACCTTGTGGTTATGGCAGAATTCACAAATGAGAGATACCAACTAATATAACTTAGAGAAATAGCTTATTGGAGATTATCCAACTTTATGTGGGCATAAAGTTTTCTGTAAATTATAATGAGAACTCAACAAGGCTCAAACTCAGGAGGGATCTTGAGTTTGAGCATTTAATGATAATGCATCTTATATAAGCCACACTGTATCCATGATAAAACCATTTGAGGCTCGGTTATTGAAGACTGAGTCACTCCAAGTGGGAATTTCATAACAAAGCACTAGCATCACATTGGAATTTTCTTGGCTTTGCAAAGCCGTAGTATTACTGGCTTGTAAACTCACTATTAATTAACTACAGTAAGAGCTGCCACAGGGATAGCTGCCCCTTCCTTTATGAGCTGCTTGTTCCCCTACACTGATTTTTTTTTTCTTTTGGAAGATTGGCCCTGGAAGGGGCATCCTTTGAAGCCTGAAGAATCAAAGCTGCTGCAAAGCACTGCTGAGAGTTTCGAAAGAAATATGAAGAAACTACATTGGACCTGGGGCGACAGGCTGAGATCTTCCCAAATAGGTCAGCAGTTGGTCTGTAAAATATTCCCATTGCCAAGGAGGCAGTGACATCTTGTGTAAATCAAAAACGAAAACCCTAAGATATCTCATTTCCATTTTAAATGCATGGGGGTTGAATATGGATATCTAGCACTCAAGAAGTTCCTGTGGGATTGATTTTTTTCCCATCTTCTCTGAGCCCTTTGCTGAGCGTAATAAGAAGGACCGCATTTCATTATCAACCCTGCTAGCACTGCACTTCAGGGAGACTAGATGAGGCTACACAGTGGGAGAGAAGATCTGGCTTCCAGAGAAGAAATGATTCACATAGTGTGGTTATAAAAACCCACTTTAGGCCCAACTCATTTGCAACAGAATCATGAAATAAAATTAAATCCCAAGGAAATGAAATTTCCTGCATCATTTTGCAAATTAAAAAACAAGAAAAATCATAGTGATACCATAAAAGAAATCAAATAGAGGTTTCGAGGTTTGGTTGGTAATGTTTGCATTTTTGTAACATTGGGAAAAAAAAATAATTCCAAACAACATTTTGGGGGAGGCAACTTGAAAAGAAAACACAAGACCATGGTTAGGAGAATTTTCAGTTGAATCAGTCAATGTTATAGAAAAAACAGAACAAAGAGTTTGGCTCCTGACAGCTGACCCAGTGCTCTTGCATTTCTCTTCCCTTTGCTCCAGTTTCAGTGTAACACAGGAAGTGGATACAGAATGGATCTATAACAGCAATAAGAGAAAACAAGCAAATAAGAGAAAACCACAACCAGGAAGGCCTCACGCCACAAGTTTCTGGAGATCCACAAATAAGATGAATACAGAGAGCCATTTTTTTCCAGCGGCTTTCTATAAGCAGAGAAAATAATACAGCACTGGGACAAAAGACTAGCTCCAGATCAAATGAGACTTAAAATCAAGGCCAAAGTAAACAGTGGTAAAATGAAGACAATAATTTCATATAAATGATCTTTTCACACAATGTATGAATTAAGAGCCCCCATTTACAGACAGATAGAAAATCTTCTAGTATTAAAAAATTGACACCGAGGATTTTCTGAGACCTTCCAAGACAAATCCATTTTGAGTAGATAACAGGAATGTGCCCAAGTGTTAATGATGTCTATAATTCTATCAGGAGTAAAGCAAATTTCAGCAACCTAACTATATGGCTAAAGAGTAGTGCTCAGCTTATTATTCTAATGGGTCAGTCCAACCTAAAGGGTGTAAGCTCAGTTATCTGCCTGCCTCCCAGGTCTCATTTCAAAACTCCTTTCACTCTAGATAGAACATTTTATTCTGTTTAATAAGTACAGTACTGGGAATTTTTAATAAAAACGTTTGAAAGGAACAAGCTTTTTTTTAAAAAAAAAACCCACTTACTAAAAAACTATACATCACAGTTACTTATATATAAAATATTTATTTTATGGGATGACCAAAGGGAGAGCCTTCTGTGCACTAATACCACCATAATAGCCCAGTGTAGAAGAAAACAAAAATGGATCAATTTAATCTTAAAGCTGGTACTAAATCCAAGATACCTGCATAAGTGAAAGAATAAACAAAATAATCATCATCATAAAATTAAAAGGAGAGTTACACATTTCAAGGCTGCTTTGAAAGTACAGGAGACTTGCTATGAAAGAACATATAATACAATGATCTTCCTTTCCAGGTTAAGCCAAGAGACCAACAGCAGGTATTATTATATCAGTCTCTCCTGTAGAGCATTTCAGACTAAAAGTGCAAAAAATATAACCCCTCACTACCCCCAGTGTAAGTATATCTCCAAAAATCTTTAACACGATTGTGAAATCTCAACATGCACTCACTAATTAACAGAAAACTAGTACAGGAATTTGGCATATAATTGATCAGTTTAAAGCCCTGACGTTATTTCAGGTTTTTGTTTTCTTTCTTGGTTAAGGATGAGAGGCAGAGATAGGACTGAAAAAGGAAGAAATGAATTTTTAACCTTCAAGATGTGGTCAAATTATTGCTATGATTTCTGAGCCTTTTCAAAGCTCTTTAAACTCAGATGGATTGCACAAGCACCTACTACTCTTTTTTTTTTTTTTTTTCTGTGTTGGCACTGAAACTCCAGTGTAGCAAAATGAACAACAGAAAGAGATGTTATAAGCAAATATTTAAACTTGTAACATAGATGTACCAACAACACATTCCACATTTCTTCTCATGATAAGCACACTTCATTTGAATGTTTTTTGTTTGGGGCTTTTTAGCTCAATAACCAGCACTTGGGAAAAGTAACACTCTCTGTGTAATTAATGGTAATGATATTTAGTCTACCCCTTCGAAAATCTTGCTCCCAAGAGTTATATTGGACTAACTCCTTGTCTTTCTTCCTACAATACAAAGACACAAGAACAAAATATTCTTAAACTAAATCCTGTTTTAAAGCTAAATCCATGTTAAGCTGACAAGAAAAACTTGAAACTCCCAAAGAGAACTGGAATTATTTTTATATTTTTACCAATGTATCATGTTTCATGCAGAGCTATATGCTAACCACCCACAATGAGACATGTTCGAGATATTCTTTCAGTCTGTACTTTAAAAGTCCTGGTTTTGTGGGTTTTGTGCTCTAATCCTGTTACACAGTTATTTCTTTCCATTTCAATATGCTACTAATCTACCTGTCTCTTTTTGGAACTCCTTTAAATTTCACGAAAGGAAACAATACTCCCAGTTTGTTTCCATTGGCTCTGGCTGTCACTTCCAACGGTGAGCATAAACGACTAGCTGTTCCAAAACGAGTCATCAAGAGAGAATTTATTCCTACCTCCGTAATAAAAATATTCTATTTTCTTCATCCCGCCCCTGACTCTCAATGTATTCTTGCTGTCAGATGGCCTCCCCTGAATCAAACTTAAGAAATGCTCAACTGTTTCTGCAAATGCATAAGAATGCCATCAAACGTCTGAGTGTAGATCAAGTCTGCTTCATTCCAGGTGTCTCACAGCTGGCACTGGTACTGCAGTGACCACCATAATAAAACAGCAGGAGCCTCTGCCTGGCTTTTATCCTGATCATTCTCTAAAGAGCTCAGTGAAAGCCGTTAGTTTTAGGGAGAAGGTTTAAATGAGGAGGCAGTGTGAAGAAGAGCAATGAACATAGCAGCTCAGGACATCAAATACCACAACAGGACTTCATTTCCTTGGACTTACAGAAATCGTTATCCTTTTTTTATTTTGTCTTACATGAAAAACATTATCCTTCATTGGTAACACTTTTAAGCCCCCCCCGCAAAAAAAAACCTATGAAGATAGAACTACAGATATGATTTTAAGTCTGGGAGGACAGAGAATAGTGAAGCTACCTGTACTGAAAAACAGATGAGCACTTGGACATCCATGACTCGACACAACTGTCATTTCCTGGGGTCGGTCACTCTAGGCAACAGAAGGGTGGCAAATGGCACATAACAACCGCGATGGAGTCAGATGCTTTGATTTACAGTGAGTCCACAGCCATGCAAACAGCACTGAATTCTGAGCCACCATAAAAATTAGGGCCAAGCCCCTAGAATTTACCAAGAATCAGAGCCAGTGCTATTTTCACTTCTCTCAACTCTTTTCATTCTCAAGCAGCACAGTGTTGAGGAAAGAATTAAAGGAATTAAAGCGAGGACACAACAAAGATAGAGTGGAATGTTGGGGGAGGAATATATGTATGTATGGTATTTATATTTATCTAGTGTCTTTCGCAGGTTATCCTGCTAGATTCCTTACCCACCTTCCAAATAAGCCGTAATGTGCCAAATCAATAGTTTTATACAGGTTCCTACCCTCCCCCACAAATTTACCAACCCCCTAAAATTTTATTGCTTTAATATGACTAAAGATAAAACTTTTTAAGTGACTTTAATTCTTTTGATGTTACTTGGCAACTTGCCATATACATTTAACTCTCAAGTTTGATGACTTCCAAATTTCTTTTCACACCCAGCCTCTGGGAGAGATACAACTTCCACACAAAAAAGTAAATGTGGCTGGCATTGTACCAGCTTTCAGTGCTTTCAAACCAGCTGGTATCAATACAGGCATAACATCAACCAGCCATACATGGGGCTATAGATGCAACGTGGCTGAAAAAGAGGATTCAGTAAGACAAGGGTTACATTAACGGGATGATGATTGAATGGGCAAATGTAAGACAATTTCAAACAGCTTGCCAAAGGAAAGTCTCATTTTTCCATTTTCTTGTACAGTATCTAATTTCTGGCTCCTCATTTCCTCCTGATCTGATAATTATGAAATTCTAAATAAAGTGTCATCTTTCTTGCAACAAATCAATGAACAGAAAGCTCCCATCAACAATGCAGATGTTTCCTAAAACTCCTGCTGATTATTTCCTGAATGTCTATCCCACAAACCACACAGCAAGTCCTTTGAGAACAAGGAACCCTCTCTACCTCATAACAAATACAGCTTCTATGTGTGCGAGCATGGGTATGTGTGTATGAGTGTGTGTATGCACTTAGAAAGAGGACTAAGAAGTAATATGTAAGTGATAACAGTGAGTCACCACGAAATCACCTTTTATTATCAATTTCAGATTGAAATTTAGTCCTTTCCAAGTTCTGTGGTACAAATATGGGAAAGGAGAATTCCTATTCATTGTATATTTGTCTCTACAGATGCAGTAAAATTGTTTTTACATTCCTTATCACAGATTTATATCATTAACACCATTAAACGGTATCACCATTTATACCATTAATACAACATACACAATTATATTATGGGCAACCCTCTCCCTATAATACAGTTGAAAATAATTCTACCTTTGTTCTTCGTGCCATCCTTATAATAATCCTAAAATACAAAGGTCAACTTTGTATTAAAAAAATAAAAAATTCTATAAGTTACTAACTGAGCCTTCAGGTACACAACTAAGTCTAAACTTATCTACTAATAAAGTAACATTATGGGGGAGTTTGTTTTAAACACTCTTCCAGCCTACCATAAATTATAGATATTCTCATTTTGCAAAAAGCTCCCATCTTTTGCATTGTTTGTTTCAATTATTCAGGGCAACCCAGGCTGATAATTACACAGTCCCCAGTTGCTGAGTAAAAGTGACGTTTAATTAGCCAGCAGGAAAGATCGATTAAGATCCAGCAGGGCATCTTGTGAGGTTCTCTCACATTCCTGGAAGGAATATATTCTGGCTGTGCCCTTTGAAAGGATAAAACTCCTTGCTTGCTTCTAAGGAGTTTCAATGAGGCTTCTAAAGTAGATGCTAAGATTGGTCAGCCACACAAATTAAATTCCAGGTATAAGGACTTTCCTGGTGGTCCAGTGGTTAAGACTCCGTGCTCCCGGGCTTCCCTGGTGGTGCAGGGGATAAAGAATCTGCCTGCCCATGCAGGGGACACAGGTTCGATCCCTGGTCTGGGAAGATCCCACATTCCGTGGAGCAACTAAGCCTGTGTGCCACAACTACTGAGCCTGCACTCTAGAGCCCACGAGCCACAACTACTGAAGCCCACGTGCCACAACTACTGAAGCCCATGTGCCTGGAGCCCGTGCTCCGCAACAGGAGAGGCCACCTCAATGGGAAGCCCGCGCACCAAAACAAAGAGTAGCCACTGCTCGCTGCAGCTAGAGAAAGCCCGCGTGCGGCAACTAAGACCCAACACAGTCAAAAACAACAACAAAAACAACAAAAACAAAAAAACCAAAAAAACTCCGTGCTCCCAACGCGGGGAACTAAAACCCCACACGGTGCAGCCAAAAAAACAAACAAAAAGACAAATCCCAGGCATATCCCTGCAGTTGTTCTCCCTTAACTAAGAGTACTCAGTTCAAACATTCTGAATCACATTGCCTCCAAGTTGGAAAACACGTAAAGTAACACTCTCTTATCCCCAACTCTCGTTCAGTTACCACATTTCAAGCAAGAGGTGGTTGGGAAATATATTGTAAAGGAAAATTTTTATTTCTTCCACCATCAAGCAAGTGTATGCATCTGTCAGGTGCTCACATTCTAAAAGGTACAAATTAGGTCAGGGCTTTTAATTAAAAAAACCAAAAACTTAATGAGCATGATATTCCAATCAGTCTGAGACTAAGACATTCTACTATGCTCAGAGAATCAACTGGATAAGTCCAGTTTAAGTTTTCTATTAGGAAAGGAGATGTGGATATAAAATCAAGACCAAAACTCCTAACGAAAATTACCTCATACTGCTTAACATCTTCCCTTTCAGTAATTTGGACAAGCATAAATATTTAGCTTTTCACACACTTTGCAAAAGCGTTCAATAAAGACTAACATAACAATCCAAAGCTGAAAGCAGAATAATTTTTTCAACATACATAATTATCAAAATATTTCCATTTTGGTAAACTACCCTAAATATGCCTGCCTACCTCCAATGCAATTCAGTACACATTTATTAAGCCTCTACCAAGTATAAAGAACTATGATAGGTGTGTCTTACTTTGCTAATCTATATACAATTAAAGTAGATTTTACTGATTATAAATTGTTTTAAAGCTTATGAAGAAGAATAATGGAACCGGTTTATACAAACCTAGCTTTGATTTGCTGCAAGCCCCGCAGAATATGGTCTCTGTTGTCCCTTGCACCAGCACTAAGGTTCTCATTCCGCAAAACTTCTCCCAGGAACTCCTCAGTATCTAAAAGAAAAGGAAAGTTGATCAATGGAAAAGAAAAAGTACTAACGGAGAAGGAGGAAAATCTGAAGGACAAAGAAATGGGTATTATTTTCTCTTTAAAAACTTTAAAGTTGCAGAACGAGGGGAATGTAATTAATGCCACAGAGCTGTACACTTAATAGTGGTTAAAATGGTAAATTTTATGCTACATATATTTCACCAGAATAAAAAATAAATAAAACTTTATATATGCCTGTAAATGACATTTTCTGATAATCCAAGACCTTGCTATGAATTTAGAAAGCTAATGCATATATTAACCATAAGAAATAACTATTTTCTAAACCATCTTAAAGAAACATTTAAATATTAATTATCACCGATGGCAGAGGATGGACTGTCAGTTTCATAAACATGTAAACATTACAAACAAGTCACAAGCCAATAGAAGCCAGAGAGAAATACCAGTAAATAGAACTGAAATTTAAAATAGAGCTGAACTGCAAAATCAAGAACAAAAAGGGCAGGCATTCAAAGAAGAAAAATTAATTAACAGATGCATCATTAATGAAAATGACAATGCAACCAATTGAAGGAACCCACATGGAAAAGAAAAAATGTGTCCAAGAGAAGGAAACTGCAATTATGTGAGCATAATTATATATTATTTCTATACATGACAGAAATATATAATATGGAACAAATGACGTTATGTTGAAAGAAATTGGGGGGGCATTTACAAATTTGCAAAGACAAAATACACCGATAACGATTATAATTGCCAGAAATGCTAGCTATACACTTTATTATGCATAAAATAATTATAATCCCTAAAAAGCATATAAATAACATGGTTAGAATTTTCCACTTCCAAAAATATGAAACTGTATTATATATACTATCAAGATAATGTTATGAATTTATACAGTTGGGTTACATAAGCATACTTAAAATTTTGTTTTACATTCACACCACTCAACAACACCAAACAAAAAAATCCTAGGTAGCCATTACCAGAACTTCTGATGGGGTATAAGATGTACTTTTGATGAAGTTCAGGAAATAAAAATTTCACTGAGGACCACCATCAACTTCCAAGACCTGCATCACATTTATTGCATATGTCATTTAACAGGTTCCTCCAAGTTCCTCTAAAGGCTAAAGAATGAAAAAATGAGAAGTTGAATTAAAAGGTAAAAAATAAATGCTATCAATTAATGTAATATACCATATTAATAGGATAAGGAAAAAGACCATGTGATCATCTCAATAGATGCAGAAAAAGCATTCGACAAAATTCAACAGCACTTCATGATAAAAAAAGCACTCAACAAACTAGGAATAGAAGGAAATTTCCTCAGTCTCATAAAGACCATCTACAAAAAACCCACTAACATCACAATGGTGTGTAAAAATTAATAAATAGAACCCTCATTTTAAGTAAGTCAGGATACCAGAAGAGGGAGCGCTCACGCCCTACCCATAGATGTCAATTGCAGACCCAATAGGAAGAGATGTACCTTTGTAACTCCAACAGGAAGAATATTGATACTTTACTACCCAGAAGGAGGAAGGAAAAATTTCTCCTTGCCCTGCAAGAGCCCAGCCAATGAGAGACTGTTACACAACTCAGCCAATGAAAAGCCATAACACTTTGAACTCCCAGTTTTCTCCAATGGACTCTTGGTTTATAATAGCCCCTCCCAACTCCTTCTTCTCCGCTATAAAAGAAAGTTCCTCTCTTCTGTTCTCTGGATTTGCCTGTGGATCACCATAGATTGCACGTCCTGAATTGCAAGTCTTTGCTGTTCCCAAATAAACCCATTCTGCTGGTAAAATAACTGGTTGTTTGTTTTAGGTCAACAAGTGAAAAACTGAATGCTTCCTCCCTGCTTCTAAGATCAGCAGCAAGACAAGCTGCCTCCTCTCACCACTTATACTTAACATTGTACTGGTGCTGGCCAGGGCAATTATGCAAGAAATGAAATTAAAAGAGTCTAAATTAGAAAGGAAGAGGTAAAACTATCTCTACTTGCAGATGACATAATCTTGTATAAAGAAAACCCTAAGGAATCCATTGAAAAACTATTAGGTCTAATAAATGAGTTCAGTAAGTTTGCAAGATACAAGATTAATACACAAAAATCAGTTGTAATGGGACTTCCCTGGTGGTCCAGTGGTTAAGAATCCACCTTCCAATGCAAGGGACGTGGGTTCGATCCCTGGTTGGGGAACTAAGATCCACATGCCACAGGGCAACTAAGCCTGCGAGCCATACCTAGAGAGCCTGCGCACTCTGGAGCCCGCACACCACAACTAGAGAAGCCCGTGTGCTGCAATGAAGACCCAGTGCAGCCAATAAATAAATATTTTTAAAAATCAGTTGTATTTCTATATAGTAGCAATGAAAAAATGAAAATTAAATTAGGAAACTTCAATTTAAGATAACGTAAAACAGAATTAAATACTTAGGAATAAATTTAGAAAGAGAAGTATAAAACTTAACCTCTGAGAACTACAAAATATTATTGAAAGAAATTAAAGGCCTAAATAAATGGGAAGAATCTCATGTTCATATATGAGACTTACTGCTATTAATATGGGAATATTTCCATATTAATCTAAAGATTCAATGCAATCTCTATAAAAATCTCAGCTGGCTATTTTTCAGAAATTGACAAGCTAATCCTATGATTCATTTGGAAATCCAAGAGACCCAGAATATTCAAAACAATTTTGAAAAAGAAGAACAATTTTTGGAGGATTCACATTTTCTGATTTCAAAACTTACTACAAAGCAACAGTAATCAAGACAATACAGTACTGGCATAAAAACAAACACACAGGTCAAAGGAAAAGAATTGGGAATTTAGAAGTAACCCCTCACATTTATAGTCAATAAATTTTTGATAAGGATGCAAAGACAATTCAATGGAAAAGAATAGTTTTTCAACAAATGGTGCTGGAATAACTGAATATCCACATGCAAAAAAATGAACTTGGACACTTATCTCACACAATATACAAAAATTAACTCAAAATGGATTACATTTTGAGTTAATAAAAAGTAAAAGCTAAAACTATTAGAAGAAAATAGGCATAAATCCTTGTGACCTTGGATTAGATAATAGTTTCTTAGATATGATGCCAAAAGAACAAGCAACAAAAGAAAAAATTGGACATCAAAAATGAAAAACTATTGGAAGACTTCACCTTCCAATGCAGGTGGTGCAGATTCGATCCCTACTCGGGGAGCTAAAATCCCATATGCCTCACAGCCAAAACACCAAAACATAAAACAGAAGCATTATTGTAACAAATTCAATAAAGACTTTAAAAAAATGAAAAACTATTGTGGTTCAAAGGGTGCTATCAAGAAAGTGAGAAAAATTTTGCAAATCATATATCTGATAGGAGACATATGCAGAAGTATAAAAAGCTCTTACAACTCAATAATAAAAAGACAAATAACCCAATCTTAAAACAAGCAGAGAATCTAAATAGACATTTATCCAAAGAAGATACACAAATGACCAATAAACAAATGAAAAGATGCTCAACATCAGTTGATACCAGGAAAATGAATCACAATGAGGTACCACTTTACATCCACTAGGATGGCTACAGTTAAGAAGATGGACAATAACAAGGGCTGTCGAAGATGGAAATTACGACCCTCATACATTGCCAGTGGGAATATAAAATGGTGCCACCATTTTGTAAATGTCTGGCAGTTCCTCAAAAGGCTGAACAGAGAGTTACCATATGACCCAGCAATTCCACTACTAGATATTACCCAAGAGAAATGAAAACAGGTGTTCAAACAAAAACTTGTACACAAATGTTCATAGCAGCATTATTTTTTTAAACATCTTTACTGGAGTATAATTGCTTTACAATGTTGTGTTAGTTTCTGATGTATAACAAAGTGAATCAGCTATTTGTACACATATATCCCCATATCCCCTCCCTCTTGCATCTCCCTCCCACCCTCCCTATCCCACCCCTCTACGTGGTCACAAAGCACTGGGCTGATCTCCCTGTGCTATGCAGCTGCTTCCCATTAGCTATCTATTTTACATTTGGTAGTGTATATATGTAAATGCCACTCTCTCACTTCGTCCCAGCTTACCCTTCCCCCTCCCCATGTCCTCAAGTCCATTCTCTACGTCTTGTGTCTTTATTCCTGTCCTGCCCCTAGGTTCTTCAGAACCTTTTCTTTTTTTTTTAGATTCCATATATATGTGTTAGCATACGGTATTTGTTTTTCTCTTTCTGTCTTACTTCACTCTGTATGACAGATTCTAGGTCCATCCACCTCACTACAAATAACTCAATTTTGTTTCTTTTTATGGCTGAGTAATATTCCATTGTACATATGTGCCACATCTTCTTTATCCATTCATCTGTTGATGGACACTTAGGTTGCTTTCATGTCCTGGCTATTGTAAATAGTACTGCGATGAACACTGTGGTACATGTCTCTTTTTGAATTATGGTTTTCTCAGGGTATATGCCCAGGAGTGGGATTGCTGGGTCATATGGTAGTTCTATTTTTAGTTTTTTAAGGAACCTCCATACTGTTCTCCATAGTGGCTGGATAAATTTTCATTCCCACCAACAGTGCAAGAGGGTTCCCTTTTCTCCACACCCTCTCCAGCATTTCTTGTTTGTAGATTTTTTGATGATGGCCATTCTGACTGGTGTGAGGTGAAACCTCATTGTAGTTTTGATTTGCATTTCTCTAATGATTAGTGATGTTGAGCATCCTTTCATGTGTTTGTTGGCAACCTGTATATCTTCTTTGGAGAAATGTCTAGTTAGGTCTTCTGAGCAGCATTATTCTTAATAGCCAATATGTGGACAAAACCCAAATGTCCATCGACTGATGAACAGATAAATAAAATGTGGCATATCTATACAATGGAATATTACTCAGCAATAAAAAATGAAATGCTACAATACAAATAAATCTCTGAAATCATTATTTCACCAAACAAAAGAAACCAGTCACAAGGGCTACATATTGTATAATTCCATTTACATGAAATATACAGGATAGGCAAAAATCTATAGAAACAGAAAGTAGGTTAGCGGATGCCTAAGGCTGTGGGAGAGATGGAGGCAGATTGGAGGATGAAAGCTAAGGGGGTTCAAGTTTTCTTTGGGGATGATGAAAATGTTCTAAAATTTATCTTGGTGATGATTGCACAACTCTGTGAACACTACACTAAAAGCCACTGGACTGTACACTTTAAAGGGGTAGGGTGTATGGCGTAAGAACTATATCTCAATGAAGCTGTTAAAAAATATAAATGGGGCTTCCCTGGTGGCGCAGTGGTTGAGTGTCTGCCTGCCGATGCAGGGGACACGGGTTCGTGCCCCGGTCCGGGAGGATCCCACATGCTGCGGAGCAGCTGGGCCCGTGAGCCATGGCCACTGAGCCTGCGCGTCCGGAGCCTGTGCTCAGCAACAGCAGAGGCCACAACAGTGAGAGGCCTGCATACCGCAAAAAAAAAAAAAAAAAAAATGAATGCATAAATGAACAAATTACAACATCTACACATATCCTTCTGAAATTTCAAAACTGAAGGAAAATGAAAACATTCCTCAAGCACCGACATGGAAAAAAATAAGTAGTCTACAAAATAAGAGTCAAAATGGCCTCTCCACAAAATAAGCACTAGAAGATGAAAGTTTTACAGTGTTTTAAAGGAAAAATGTGCTCAGAATTCTAAGCATAGTCAAGATGTTGGTTATATAACATGAAGGAGACCAACAAAACATTTTCAAACAGCTGTGGCTCTGAATTTCTACCACCTACATTCTTTCCTGAAGAAAATCTTTTCAAGGACACACCGATCAACAGAAAGAGGTGGTGATGAAATTCAAAACAGCCAAACAAGTTAAATCTAGATACTTGTGGTTAAGTATAGTTTAAAACTTATTTTAAAAAGTAATTCTTAATTAAGACATTTGTAAAAATAATGTAATAAGCATCTGAATGCAGTTAGAAAAGGAATAGAGAAGAAGAAAAACATGCTAAATTACTTATTTACATAGGGCTAATGGGTACTATTCCATCCTGGACAATGATAATTAAAGCAAATGGGTTCAACTATGATTTTTCAAACACTAATGTAATAAAAGTAGAACAAAAGATTTAAAAAATATTCAATATAATAAAATATAGAAAAAAGAGAAAAATGTAGCAAAACAGATAAAACTCATAAGATTATATATCACTGATGACAATAATAGTGAAATTATAATTACTATAATTACCACGTACTGAGAAAACAGTCTGTGTAAAATATTATAAAATGTGACCAGCATTGTACAGAGTGACAGATTTATAGACTTCAATATTTCCAATATTAAATAAAAAAGAATGAAAAGAAATACAATAAGCACCAAATTCAAAAAAATCAGAAAAGAGCAATAAACCAGCCTATGGAAAGGAGGAGAAAAGAAACACTAAAGATAAAAGCAGAATTAATAAGTCAGAACAGTGGTTGTCTAACAGTGCTCTCTGGAGTCATAAGCATCTGATAAGAAAGAGGAGTTGGGGTTGGGGTGGGGTCAAGTGAGTGAAACTCTGGGAAACTCCCTTCCTTCCACTCACGATCCCCTTTGCTTTAATCACAAGTCCTTGGCTTTTATCTATTTATACACTGGGATTTCACATAAGATTTCAATTTTGAAAAGGTTCCATTGCACAACTTAGTGGTTACAAAACCACTGAACTTAAAAATAGTGAGAAAAAAATATATATAAATGCTAAATAAGTATAAGAGCTGGGACTTTTCAGAAGTGAGGGGAAATCCAATAAATTGATATATCACCAGCAAATGTAATCAAGGAAAAGGGAGAGAATGCACAAATACACAGAAATGAGGCAGAATAAAAAGAAGCAATAACAAACACAAAAATTTTTTAAAGATAATGAAATATTTGATAAAGTTGGTGAGATTTCAAGTTATTTTAATTTTCTTTTTTCTGCTTTTATGCATATTTAAATTTTATGATAGTGGGCATCATTTTTATCCCTTTAAAAGATTATTTCAAAAACAAAATGCTATGTAAACAAAATAAAGTGCCATGCAAATAAATATGAAAATCTCCGTGAAAGTTTCTGAGAAAAATATAAATTTCTAAAACTGAATTGAGAAATGGAAAACCTGAATCCTGAAGAGGCTAATAACCAGGGGAAAAGAAGAAAAGGTTGCTAAATGTTTTTTTGAGTTCATATTAATATAGTTTCTTAGATGTTTTTCAAACCTTTAAGTAATGAATAATTCTTGTTCTATATAAATTATTCCAGAGCATAATTCTCAAATTATGAGAAACTTCTCAAATCATTTCGTATAACCTAGCATAACCACAGTTCTAAAAGAACACAAAAAGGAATCAGTTTAAAGTGAATACAGAGGGAAAGGTGGGGGGTGGGGATAGTTAGGGAGTTTGGGATTCGAATGTACATACTGCTGTTTAAAATGGATGGCCAACGGGGGACCTACTGTGTAGCACAGGGAACTCTGCTTGGTATTATGAGATGACCTAGATGGGAAGAGAATTTGAAGGGGAATGGATGCATGTGTGTGTACGGCTGAGTCACTTTGCTGTGCGCCTGAAACTAACAGCACTGGGGTGGTTTTTTTTGTTTTTTTTTTAACATCTTTATTGGAGTATAGTTGCTGTACAATGTTGTGTTAGTTGTTGCTGTATAACAAAGTGAATCAGCTTTATGTATACATATATCCTCATATCCCCCTCCCTCTTGCGTCTCCCTCCCACCCTCCCTATCCCACCCCTCTAGGTGGTCACAAAGCATCAAGCTGATCTCCCTATGCTATGCAGGACAGGAATAACACAGCATTGTTAACCAGCCAATATAAAATAAAAAGTTTTTAAAATTTTTAAAAATAAAATTAAAAAATAAAGTTAATATAGATACAAAAATCCTAAATAAAATACTAGTAGATCATACCTAGCAGTATATTAAAAGAATAATATAGTTTATCCTGGGAATATATAGATGTTTCAATATTATTGATGTATTAGATATTTATTTAATAGGTTAAAAGAGAAGTCTATACAAACCTCTTGGCAAATGACAAAACCACCTCTGATGATATTTATTATCTATTTGTGACAAAACTATATTAAATAGAAGTAAAAGAATACCTTCTTAACCTAAGGAATATATATGTCGCAAACTAGCATCATATTTATGGCTGAAAAACTAAAGTCATTAGTATTTTTTTATTTTTATTTTCTTTTGCTGTACGTGGGCCTCTCACTGCTGTGGCCTCTCCCGTTGCAGAGCACAGGCTCCGGATGCGCAGGCCCAGCGTCCATGGCTCACAGGCCCAGCCGCTCCACGGCATGTGGGATCTTCCCGGACCGGGGCACGAACCCGTGTACCCTGCATCGGCAGGCAGACTCTCAACCACTGCGCCACCAGGGAAGCCCTAAAGTCATTATTATTAAAGATTGTTTTTCCAGCTACTCCCACTGTCAAATAACATTGTTCTGGAGGTTCTAGACAAAAAGAAGTCTTAGAAGGAAAAAAAACGTCATTATGCACAGATATTATAACCAAAGACATATAAGCTTAAAACTATGAAGTTGGAAAACTTTTAGAAATTGTAAGAATTCACTAGGGTAGCCAGAAAATAAATGCTTTAAAAATTGGTAGCTTTCTGGGTAATAGTAGAATAGCTTATGTTGGAATGACTTTCCCGTAGATAAGAATTATCAACACTAGACAAAAAATTCAAAAGCAACTATTTTAGGGCACCAAACAGTAGCCAAAAGCAGTCACAAATTGGTGGGGATTTGATCCTTGAAAGAAAGGAACTGCAGGGTGAGACGTGTTTATATAGCTTTTCACCTAAAGGTACTCCCAGTCCATGTGGGGTGGAGTGGCTAGGGAGCACCCTTAGGCAAAAAGCTTAGTGGGCTGTGGGAAAACACCAAATGCCACAACTTACATATACTTGGAATCTCAGAAGAAGGTTAAAACCAGAATAGGACAGAAAATGTACCAGAAGAAATAATCGTCAAAAATTTCCCAAATTTGATGAAAAATATTAATTTACAGATTCAAGAAGCTCAGTGGACCTCAAGTAGGATAAACATAAAGAAAACTAAACACTGGCAAATTATAGTCAAACTGCTGAAAACCTAAGATAAAGAGAAGAATTTCAAAGAAGCTAGAGAAAATGACCCATTACCCATAAGAAAATAATGATAGGAATGAGAGTTAACTTTTCATCAAAAATAATGGAGGCCAGAAGACACTAGAACGACATATTTAAAGTGCTGAAAAGAAAAAGGGAAAAAAACCTGTCAACCCAGAATTCTATATCCAGTGACAATAGCTGTCGAAATGTACAGGCAAAATAAAGACATTTTTCAGATAAACAAAAACTGAGAAAACTTTTTGCTAACAAACCTGCTCTAAAAAAAAAAAATCTAAATGAAATTCATCAAGCTGAAGAGAACTGACACCAAAGGGAAATTCAGATCTACAGGGGTACCAAAATGCTAAATATGTGGGTAAATATAAAATATTATCACTTTTTTCCTCTTTCTCTTAATTTCTTCAAAAGATAACTGGCAAGCTAAAGCACAGATTATAACACTGCACTGCACAGTTTATAACATATGTACCATGCAAAATATGTGACAGCAATAAAACAGAGGATGCGGGAAGGGGAGAAAATGAACCCCCTTTAGTGGTATAAAATTAACTCTGAGTAGCCTGTGATAAGTTAAGGAACATATTGTAATCACTGGAACAACCCTAACAAACAAAATAAGGAGGAACAATTTTCTAAAATAGAGAAATTAAAATGGAATACTAAAATCATTTGATTAATTTTTTAAAAGCAAGTGTAATAAAAACAATGTGACAATTGCAAAACAGACAGTTAAATGGTAGACCCTAAATCCATCCACAACAATAGTTATATTAGATGTAAATGAATTAAACACTTCAATTAAAAAGCAGAGATTTTTCTAACTGAATAAAAATGCAAGACCCAATTATATGCTGTCTACAGGAGACACTTTTTTCCTTCCAGTTTTATTGAGATATAACTGACATACAGCGCTATGTAAGTTTAAGATGTACAGCATAATGATTTGACTTACATATGCCATGAAATGATTACCACAGTAAGATTAGTGAATACCTATCATCTCATATAGACACAAAATTAAAGAAATAAAAAATTTTTTCCTTGTGATAAGACCTCTAAGGATTTACTCTCTTAACAACTTTCATATAAACTGTACAGCAGTGTTAATTATATTTATCATGTTGTACATTACATCCCTAGTACTTATTTATCTTATGACTAGAGATCTGTATCTTTTTTTTCTTTTTTTTCTTTTTTTTTTTTGCCGTATGTGGGCCCCTCACTGTTGTGGCCTCTCCCGTTGCAGAGCACAGGCCCTGGACACACAGGCTCAGCAGCCATAGCTCACGGGCCTAGCCGCTCTGTAACACATGGGGTCTTCCCGGACCGGGGCGCGAACCCGTGTCCCCTGCATCGGCAGGCAGACTCTCAACCACTGCGCCACCAGGGAAGCCCTGGAGATCTGTATCTTTTGACTGCCTTCATCCAGTTCCCCCTCCCTCCACCCTCCACCTTTGGCAATTGCAAATCTGATCTCTTTTTCTATGAGATTATTTGTTTTTGAAGTATAATTGACTTACAACACTATGTTAGTTCCTGGCACACAACATAATGATTCAAAATTTCTATACATCTCAAAATAATCACCATGATAAGTCTAGTTATCTGTCAGCATACAGAGATATTACATAATTATTGGCTATATTCTCCAAACTGTACATTTCATACCTGTGACTCATTTATTTTGTAACTGGAAGTTTGTACCTCTTAATCTCCCTCACCTATTTCTCTCCTCCCACCTCCCCCACTACCCTCCCCTCTGGTTACCACCTGTTTGTTCTCTGTATCTATGATTCTGTTTCCGTTTAGTTATATTTGTTCATATTTGTTTTGTTTTTAAGATTCCGCATATAAGTGAAATCATACAGTATTTGTCTTTCTCTGTCTGACTTGTTTCACTTAGCATAATACCCTCAAGGGCATACTTATCTTGTTCCTGACCTTAGAGGAAATACTTTCAGCTTTTCATCATTCAGTATGATGTTAGCTGTAGGCTTGTCACACATGGCCTTTATTATGTTGAGGTATATTCCCTCTATACCCATTTTACTGAGAGTTTTTATAATAAATGGATGTTGAATTTTGTCAAAATCTTTTTCTGCAACATATGATGATCATGTGATTTTTATTCTTCAATTTGTTAATGTGGTGTATCACAGTGATTGATTTGTGGATATTGAACCATCCTTGCAGCCCTGGGATTAATCCCACTTGATCATGGTGTATGATCCTTTTAATGTATTGTTGATTTGGTTTGCTAATATTCTGTTGAGGATTTTTGCATCCATGTTCATCAGTGATATTGGCCTGTAATTTTCTTTTTTTGTTATATCTTTGTCTGGTTTTGATATCAGGGTGATGCTGGCTTCACAGAATGTGTTCAGAAGCATTCCTTCCTCTGCAATTTTTTTGGAATAGTTGGGAAGGATAGGTGTTAACCCTTCTCTAAATGTTTGGCAGAATTCATCTGTAAAGCCATCTAGTCCTGGAATTTTGTTTCTTGGGAGTTTTTAAAATACTGATTCAATTACTGATTCAATTCATGTTTTGTATTTCTTCCTGATTCAGTCTTGAGAGATTGTACATTTCTAGGAATTTGTCCATTTCTTCTAGGTTGTCCATTTTATTGGCATATAATTGTTCACAGTAATCTATAAGAGATACACTTTAAATATAAAGACACAGATAGGCTGAAAAAAAGAATGGAAATTATACAGTATGCAAAGAGTAAGCATAAGGAAGATGGACTGGGTATACTAATGTAAGACAAAGTAGACTTCAGTACATGGAGTATTACAAGAGATAAAGAGGGATATTTCATAATGATAAAAGGGCCAAGTCATCAGGAAGATAGAACAATTATAAAGTGTATGCACATAATAAAATAGCTGCAAAATACTTGAAGCAAATTCCAATGCAACTAAAGTAAGAAAAAGACATATCTACAATCATAGTTGGGGATTTTACTACCCTGTTTCAGAAACTAACAGAACAACTAGACAAATAATCAGCAAAGAGATGAAGGACCTAAACAACACTATCAACAACTTTGATCTAATTGACATTCATAGAATGCTACATCTAACAACTACAGAATACAGTTTTTTTAAAGTGCATATGAAGTGTTCACCAAGATATACCTTATTCTAGTCCATAAAATAAGTCTTATAAACACCAAAAGTCTAAAATCTTACGAGTATGTTCTCTGACCATAAAATAAGTTAGAAATCAATAACAATGAGATAATCTAAAAGGCCTCAATTCGAAGTAACATAAATCAAAGAGGAAATACTCTTCTTTAAATAAACTGAATGATTATAAAATACAACACATCCAAATTTGTAGGACGCAGTTAAATCCACACTTAAGGGAAACATGCAGCTTTAAATGCTTATGGTAGAAAAGAAGAAAGGATCAAAATCAATGATCTAAGTTTTCATCTTAAACTAGAAAAAGAAGAACAAATTAAACTCCAAGCAGGAAAAAGAAATTAATAAAGATAAGAATGGAAATCAATTAAATAGAGAGCCAAAAAAACATTGGTTGGTTCTTTTAAAAGACCAATAAATTTGATAAGTCCCTAAAGGTTTTATCAAGATTCATAAAAGGAAAAAAGAGAAAACCCAAATTACCAATATCAGATTGAGAGGGGAAAAGGAAGAAAAGATATTTCTCACACTTTAGAAAACAAACACAAACATATTTACCTTTCCCTCTAACAAAAAAGGCATTGTTATTCACCGTAGAAACATCGGAAAATAAAGAAATTGATATAAGGAACAAAATTTGCAATCCCATCCTCTTTCACGTTTTTGTTTTTTGTGTTTTGGCCACGCCGGGCAGCATGCGGGATCTTAATTCCCTGACCAGGGATCGCACCTGTGCCCCCTGCAGTGGAAGCATGGAGTCCTAATCACTGGACCACCAGGGAACTCCTAAGTCTTTCAGCTTTTATTCTGTGCTAACAAAACCTTTTTATTTTCATTTACAAAAATGAGATATCAAATGTTCTGAATTTCTTCCACTAAACCCTGGTTATTGGTTATATCATAGATCATATAATGAAATATTATATAACCAATTAAAAATAATATTCATGAAGAAAATTTAAGGAATTCAAAAATTCTCACAGCATATTTTTAACACAATACTGAACGAAAAGGAGAAGGAGAAGAGGAAGAAGAAAAGGAAGAGGAACGGGGGAGGAGGGGGAGGAAGAGTAGAGGGAGGATGACAGGAGGAGAAAGAAGGAGGAACGCTGAAGGACTGACATTACTCAACTTAAAGACTTACTACTATGCTACAGTGATCAAGATAGAGTAGTATTGTTGGAAGAACAGACACAGATCAATGGAACAGAACAGAGAACACAGAAATAGCCTCACACCAACACAGTCAACTGATCTTTGACAAAGATGTAAAGGCAATTTAGTGGAGAGAGGATAGTCTTTTTAACAAATTGTGCTGTGACAACTAAACATCCAAATAAAAAAAAAAAAGGCACAGCTCTAACTTTTCACAAAAATTAACTCAGAGTGGATCATAGACCTAAATATAAAATGCAAAACTATAAAACCTTAGACGATAACACAGGAGAAAATGTAGGTGACCTTGGGTTTGGCAATGAGTTTTTAGTTACAAGACCAAAAGCATGGTGAATGAAAGAAATAATTTAGGCTTCATTAATATGGAAAACTTCTGTTCTGCAAAAGACAGCGTTTAGAGAATGAAAAGACAAGCCACAGACTGGTAGAAAATCTTTACAGAACACATATCTAATAAAGGACTTATATCCAAAATATTCAAAGAACCCTTAAAACTCAACAATAAGAAAACAAACAACCCAATTTTAAAATGGACATAAGATGTGCATTTGTCATCTGTGTACCTTCTCACCAAAGAAGATACACAGATGACAAATAAGCATATGAAAAGACACTCAGCATCGTATGTCATTAGGGAATTGCAAATTAAAACAACAATGCGATATCACTATGTAACTATTAGAATGGATAAATTTTTAAAAATTGACAATACCGATAGCTGACAAGGATGTAGAGCAACCAGAACTCTCATTAATTGCTGATGGGAATGTAAAATGGTATAGTCACTTTGGAAGATGGTTTGGTTTCTTCCAAAGCTAAACATAGTCTTATCAAAAGATTCAGCAATCACACTCCTGAGTATTCACCCAACTGAGTTGAAAACTTATGTCCACACAAAAATCTGCACATAAATGTTTATAGCAGCTTTATTTATACTTGCTAAAATTTTGGAAGCAACCAAAGTGTCCTTCAGTAGGTGAGTGGATAAATAAATTGTGGTACATACAAACAGTGGAATACTAGTCAGTGCTAACAAGAAATGAGCTCTCAAGCCATGAAAAAACATGGGGGAAGTTTAAATGCATATCACTATGTGAAAGAAGCCAATCTGAAGAGGCTACATACTGTATGATTCCAACTACACAGCATTCTGGAAAAGGCAACACTATAAAAAGATCAGGGGTTCAAGAGGAGTCAGGGAGGGATGAATAGGTAAAGCACAGGAGGCTTTTAGGGCAGTGAAACTATACTGTATGATACTTTAATAATGGTTGACACATGGCTTTATGTAATTATCAAAACCTATAGGACTTTACAACACAAAGAATGAGCCTTAATGTCTGCAAATTTCAAAAACTCATTTAGCAGGTTGGGGAATCTCAGGGAAAAATGCAGACTGTAACAACATAATCTAACTGATTACAAATATATGAATTAAACTCACTGAAGAAATGGGGGAAAGGTACTGACCTAAGTAACACTGGAAATGGGTAGTCTATAAGACCAAAGGCAAAAGGAACTGCACGTGAATACGGAACCCTAGTCAATAAAGTTGTTTCCAAGGGGTGTAGGGGTTATCAATTCTTACACTGCTATACATGTATACTCTAATCAAACAATAAATGGATGATGAATGGTGGGAGCCAAGTTTCTTAGAGTTGGAGTGGAAAAGATAGAAGCAAGCAGCAAGAATATTAAGGAGAAGGGCTGAATAGACATTTTTCCAAAGAAGACATACAGATGGCCAACGGACACAAGAAAAGATGTTCAACATTATTATTAGGGAAGTGCAAATCAACACCACAATGAGATATCACCTCACACCCCTTAGAATAACTATTATCAAAAAGGTAACAAGTAATAAGTGCTGGAGGAGATGTGGAGAAAAAGGAAGCCTCATGCACTGTTGGTAGGAGTGTAAATTGGTGCAGCCACTATGGAAAACAGTATGAAGATTCCTCAAAAAATTACGAATTAAACTAATATATGATCCAGCTGTTCCACTTCTGGGTATTTATCCAAAGAATACAAACACACTAATTCAAAAAGATATAGGTACCTCTATATTCAGCACAGCATTTTTTACAATAGCTAAGATATGGAAACAGCCATCAGTACATGAATGGATAAGGAAGATGTGGTATATATAAATACAATATATTACCATTCAGCTATAAAATGATGAAATCTTGCCATTTGTGACAACATGGATGGACCTTGAGGGTATTATGCTAAGCAAAATAAGTCAGAGGGAGAAACAAATACTGTATGATTTCACTCATATGTGAAATATAAAAAACAAACAAATAAAATAAATGAACAAAACAGACCAAAAAGAACAAACACGAAGATACAGAGAACAGAGTATTGGTTATCGGGGGGGGGCGGTGAAATGGGTAAAAGGGGGTCAAGTATACATGACAGAAACTAAATTTTTG
This sequence comes from Lipotes vexillifer, assembly GCF_000442215.2. Classification (NCBI taxonomy): domain Eukaryota; kingdom Metazoa; phylum Chordata; class Mammalia; order Artiodactyla; family Lipotidae; genus Lipotes; species Lipotes vexillifer. Next base: position 2,353,918 of record NW_006791954.1, on the reverse strand, counting down.
GTCGTGAGCACATTGTAATGTATACAGAAATAGAAATATAATGTTGTACAAATGAAACGTATATAATGTTATAAAACAATGTGAGCTCAATTTAAAAAAAGAATAGTAAGGAGTCTAAAAGGAATTAAGAGTTGAAGACATCAATAAGAACTCATGTTTAACTTTGTATAGATACAGATGGTTATGTATAGAAATTGCTTATAGATATATTTATATGTGGGGTTACCTTGCACACATATATTTCTTTGCTTTGTCAGCTGAGAAGGCCTAAAAGAAACAACATTCCAGGGACAATGAGCATACCTACTACCCAGATATTGATTTCTAATACCAATCTTCAGTAAAAGGAACCAACGGTTTTTTGAGAGATGGCTGATTTTAGGACTGGGGCAGGACACATACAAGATGACCCTGGAGCATCTTGTAGTGCCAGAAAGTAAGGAAGTGCCCAAAACACACACACACACACACACACACACACACACACACACACACACACACACAATTCATGGGGCATGTCAAAAGGAGCCAGGAGCCAAGTAAAAGAGCGCCCAATGGCCAAAGCTAGAACAATTTGAGCAACAAAGTTAGGTAACATTGGATTATAACTCAAAGTATAAGTATTCATGAGTCCACAATGATATAAATAAGTAACTGAATACATTAATACATGGGGGGAGAAAACACAAATCTCCAGTGCAGAAGAATTCCAAATAAGTTATATAGATACTCCACCTTAAAGAAGAAGGAGCGTAACTCCCAACACTTAAGTGTAGATTGCACATGGAGACTTCCTTCCGAAGAGTACAGTATTGAAAGGGGAAATAAAGAGTAACTTGATAGTGGAGAAACCTGACAATAGCTGTATCAGCCAGGTGATCAAAGTCAACATCAACAGTCATAAATCATGTTGATAGTATGTACCCTCGATATTTGATGAGAATTGCACTTTACTTCTGAGATCTCCTTTCCAAAAACCTGTAGCCCTAGTCTAATCATGAGAAAAACATAAGACAAATTCTAATATAGGGCGTTCTACAGTATATTGACCAGTACTCGTCAAAACTCTCAAGGTCATCAAAAACAAGGAAAGTTTGAGAAACAGCTGCAGAGGAGTCTAAAGAAATAAATTAAATGAGGTATCCTGGATAGGATCCTGGAAAAGAGAAAGGGCATTAGGTAAAATCTAAGGAAAATGGAATAAACTACAGACTTAGTCAATAACATATCAATATTGGTTCATTAATTGTAATAAATGTATCATAGTAATGTGAAATGCTAATAATGGAGGAAACTGGGGGGAAGGGGAATAGGAGAACTCTGTACTACCTGCTCAATTTTTCTGTAAATCTAAAGCTATTCTAAAAACTAGTCTATTAATTTTTTAAAGTGGTATATGATATAATCTTCACATTTTACCAGAAGAAGCGGGGAGGGACTGGGTTAAATTCATTCATTAACCCAATCTTTATTGAGTCCCTCCTATAGGTCAGTCAGGTACTGTGATAAACACCAAAATTTTAACAATGGTCATCTCTAGGTAGTGGAATTACAAGCCATTTTTATCATCTTCTTCATACTTTTCTATATTTTCTAAATGTTCTAAAATATGTGTTTTAGAATATGAACAAATAAGTAAAATTAAAATCACTATGCAAGCATAATGTAATACTACTCTTAGCTTGGACAGACAGATTTTAATTTTTCTCCCTCTTCATTTCACTCAGTGGTAGTGGGTTGTGCTGGTTCATAGCTGGGAATAGGAAAGGAGGCCACCCAAGCAGACAGAAAGTGGGGAATAGAGATCCTGTGAGAGATGGATGGTTAAAATGAATACTTCATGCCTAAAGATGATAAATGTAGATATATATATATATTATTTTGAACTTCTATTCTCCTTACTAAATGCTTATACGTAAAATATCCCATGTGATTATATTTGTATATACTAAAACTGCTAAAATGGAATCAACAGGATATAACTATCCCCCAACTCATTGGGGGGATATTTGATATTTTATTACGACTTTACTTTTTTTTTTTAATTAATTAATTTATTTATTTATAGCTGTGTTGGCTCCTCGTTTCTGTGCGAGGGCTTCCTCTAGTTGCGGCGAGCGGGGACCACTCTTCATCGCGGTGCGCGGGCCTCTCACTATCGCTGCTTCTCTGTTGCGGAGCACAGGCTCCAGACGCGCAGGCTCAGTAATTGTGGCTCACGGGGCTAGTTGCTCTGCGGCATGTGGGATATTCCCAGACCAGGGCTCAAACCCGAGTCCCCCGCATTGGCAGGCAGATTCTCAACCACTGCGCCACCAGGGAAGCCCTATGACTTTACTTTTTAAGTTTCACTTTAAATTACTTTTTTGAAGGCTTCATTTCAAAACACTTTAGAGAGCCACTTGTTAATTTAAGTACCTGTTCCTTCACCTGCAAGTGTCATCTACTCAGGGGAATAAAATGACACAAAGACAATCTCTTCCATCTGTCTCATCGTTTTTTTTAAAACCTGATCTAAAAATACTCCCACAGCTCACTAGATGAACAAATTTGTAATCATGAAAACATAAGTCAAAAGCAAGAGCTATAGGAGGGATTATACATCTAGTATTTTATACACTTCCCAACTCATTTTATGAAGCCAGCATAACCCTGACATCAAAACTTGATACAGATATTAAGGAAAGAAAATTACAGACCAACATATAATACATTTGCCTTTCAATTTGCAAGATGATGCTACTTATAGTGATTATGACCTGAAGGTGCCTGAGTAACCCTGCTCAGAAACACATTACTCACCACTGAACAAGGAAGAGATTTTCACCTCCTGTATTTCACCAAGCTTACCACTCTCTCTGGGTGGGTTTTCCATTAAGCAATCAGCCTTGTACAAACAACAACTCCTTTAATATAAACATCATGTCCTATCACATCAGGATGACTTAGGCTCCTGCAACTGCAAAACCCAGAGTGAAAAACACCACCAACTGAGTAAGAACACTCCTGAGGTGCCTCTGACATCACAGCACTCACTACACATAATACTTGATGTTACAGGGTCTACACCTAGTTACCTTTGGTGAGTGAGCAATACCACACTGGTGTAAATGTCCTCACACCAAAGAGAAAAGACAAAATCAGAAACATACCATAAACAATATGCCACGTTTTTTCTGAATGCCTTTATTCTTTAACAAATATTTATTGAGCACTTATTACATGCTAAATATTGAAAAAGTGAACAAGATAGATCTAAACTAAAAGTTTACAGTCTACCAAAGAATAAAGACTTAAACAGACAATCAGAATAAATTGTGATATGAGTTATAATAAGAAAAGTGAGGGGGGCACAGGCTTAGAGTAGATGCAACTAGTCTAGAAGGAAGTAAGTCAGGGGAGATCTCTCAGAGACCTGACCTTTCATCTGAAACCCACAGATTAGCAGGTCAAGTATGTATGCTGGGTATGGGGAGGAGGTGGTAGAATGAGGAAAAGAATGGCATAAGCGTGGGAACATTATGTGCAAAGGTCCTGAGGTGATAGATCTTAGTTCAGTTGGAGAGACTGAAAGAATTCTAACTTGGAGGGCAGAACATAAAGGTTAGGGGTGAGAGGACAGTGATGAAAGATTATTCTGGAAGGCAAGCTTGTAGCAATATACAGTATTTTGTACTAAAAGTAATATACAATGATTTTAAGTCTCATGTTTAAAAGGTAAACAGCTCTGGCAAAGATGCATCTTCCTATTATAATTCACAGCTTCCCTAAAACATAGATTCCCTCAGCTTCCAGGCAACTTATGGATATCTATTCCAGGAAACCAGAGTAGGAAAAGAAGATAGAAAAAGAAAACAAAGAAGGACAAGGGGACAGAGGGTATGTGGAACCCTGTAGACATGATATAATCATCACATCCCTGGGAGAAACCACTGCACGGCCTAAGGCCAGATGAAAAGATTCTGACTTGACAGGATGCACCCAAGATCTCTAGGTTCTCTAGACTGGTGAAAGTCTCTGACATTCTCCCAAACCTCTGACCTTGTCCATTTATGAGGCTACTCTTCTATTTGGAGAAGAATGACATCCTATGTGTCACATTTTTTCAAACTAGTGAAAAATAAAGGTTGCCTCCATTCGTTTTCTAAGTAATGCTCCTAATACACAGAAAGAACAAAATATTTAAGTTGGTGTTCTTTAACAGTTACAAATTTTTTTTGTTGATATATTGTTTCTAAAACTCAAAAGTTTGCTTCAATCAATCTTCTATTTGAAGGCAGGATGAATGGCCAAATGCTGCTGAAAACAATTCTACCAACCAAAAACCAATCAAAGTGTTCCTAGAGGGGATATTTTGCAAAAGTATTTGAACTACTAAAGCAGAATTCACATTTCTGAAAAGAAGGGTGCCATGAATTTCTGCCTATATTGGCATTAAACCCAAGAAAATATTTGAGATTTTTGTCTACATGCAAAAAGTGTTGGCATAGGCTAAAATGACTCACCAAATTAATTCTATTAAGTTTAATGCTGGGCAGTATTTCAGACCCTCTATTTAGATTTTTTTTAAAAAGTCCCCAAGTACTTGCATATACTTTTTAAACGTGAATGGTTGTCTTGGCTGAGCACAATCACAGAAATATCCATTCTCTCACTGCTGCTGCTTTGATAGTCATTATACTTCAACAACCTTCTGCTGACTTCCATCATCACTCCTCACCCCATCTCATAGACCCCTCCTCTTATCATAGCACGTCCAAGCCTGTTGGCAGCCACACTCTCAATGGGAGATGGGGTCGGAAGTAAGGAGACAGGAGAGGAAGAGAGGGAGATGAGAGGAAATTCTGTTCTCCTTTTGCTCTGGGTCCCTGCACTGGCTCTCACCTCCCCGCTAGGTGAGGCCCATTCCTCCTCTCATTCTGGCTCATTAAATAAGTCTCCTCCCTAATCCTGGGAACCCCAACCTAGCTCCCACCCAGCTCCTCATACCTTTCCCAGTCCTGCCCATTGGAGTCACTCTCCAGTCAGAACACCAACATCAGAGCTTGGAGTTAGGGAACAGGGGATAAAGGGAGCGTTCCCACTAACAAAGAGGGACACAAAATAGTTTTTAAAAATGGGCTGGCCTGGAAATCAACCTAAGGAACATGGTTCTTTTTCCCATAAAAAAAGGGGTCTAAAAGAAAATACCTAAGTGAACGTTAGGAAACAATCTATTAACTATATTTTTAAAAAATTGTAGGAGCAGGATACTACTTCAGCCTCATCTCTGAAATTTTCAATGATACCTGGTGTTTTTTTCTAATCAAAATGCTTAATTTATCTTATAGATGCTTCACTCTGAACACTCTGAAGGAGTTAAAGCCTTAAGGATGAGACATCACCCCTCTAGGATGGAGATGGGAGCCTGTGTGGAGAAAGGAGGGGTGTAGAAAATGTTTGTTGGGATTGTGGAGAAGAGAAGGGGATATCAAAGGGAGGAGGGACTCCTCTCAGGGACCCATCCCAGGAGTCCTTTGCTTGGATTGATGCGGTAGGCAGGGAGAAAAGATCTGCATCATCCTCGGGACTTCCTTGAGTGAGCCGCTAACAGTAACAGACTATGTCCACCCACTTTGCCATGCCTAGCAAATCATGCCCGCCAAACTAAAACAATCTCTACCTTGGAAGTAACATAAGGCCACATTTCATTCTAGATACCTGAGTATTCTATTTGTCTGGGTATTTAATTAAATGTCACAACTCTCCCTTTATGTAACATATTGCTATTTTACAGAAAAAAACAGCCTGGCTGCTGATCCAACTTCTACAAAGTCTCATTGACAGCTTCTGATAGAAACAAACAAAAAATAATAATTTCTGATTCCTTGTTACAAATATGCTGAAGGTATCCCACCATTAGTATTTCTGCAGTGACTTAAATATCTCACTAAAATCAAACCTCTGAAACTTTAGTGTTAATTTTTCCATTCTAACGATGGAAGACTTCATAGAAACCCTGTCTTGCCCATTTTCACATCAATTAAATAAAAGTATCATAGTGGGGGAAAATGACTTTTAGTTTGCTTAGAACTTGTTTTAAACCTTGCATTAAATTTTCGATCTGGCAATTAGTTTTAATCCTTAAGGCATATATTTTTTGCTTTTTGTTAAGGGGTAAAACTTGTTGCAAGGTTAAAATCATACCCACCAGCTTTGTTTTGGCTTGCAGGAAGTTGTCAGCATACAATAGAGAAACTGTCAGCATGTTCTGGTGGTGGTTTGCTTCAACCTGCTGATTGTTTCTGCCCCATGACCCAAGAAATGTGTGTTTATATTTTTCTTTCTCTTACCTCCTGAAGGGGAAAAAAATGACAATACCTATATACTCACAGCACAGAGAAAACAAAAACCAGGAACGAAAACACAGATAGTACTTTGGATTAAGTTTCAACTACTGGCCAGTCTACAAACCTAGGATTAACACTTCTGCAATCTTCCATTTGAGAGTCTAAGAATCTATCCTACAGAAATATTTGCATATGTACACAAAGATGCAGATATGTTCTCTACAGCAGTGTGGAAATACAAAAAAATCTGGAAACGATCTAAACATCCTTCAATAGATGAACAGTTAAAAAATTTTGAAATACTGTGCAGCAGTTTAAAAATGAATATATATATATATATATATGAATATATACATAGATTCATATGGAAAGGTATCCAATGGTGCTATGTTAAAAAACCAACCAGTCTATATACTTATTTTTTTTTCATTGAACTTTAGTTGATTTACAATATTGTGTTAGCTTCAGGTATACAGCAAGGTGATTCAGATATATATATACTCTTTTCAGATTCTTTTCCATTATAGGTTATTACAAGATATTGAATATAGCTCCCTGTGCTATAGAGTAAATCCTTGTTTATCTATTTTATATATAGTGGTGCATATCTGTTAACACCATACTCCTAATTTACACCACCCCACCTTCTCCTTCGGTAACCATAAGTTTGTTTCCTATGTCTGTGAGTCTGTTTCTGTTTTGTAAATAAGTCCATTTGTATTATTTTTTTTAGATTCCACATATAAGTGATATATAATATTTGTCTTTCTCTGACTTCACTTAGTACAATAATCTCTAGGCCCATCCATATTGCTGCAAATTGCAACATTTCATTCCTTTTATGGATAGTATTCCATTGTGTGTGTGTGTGTGTGTGTGTGTGTGTGTGTGTGTGTGTATCACATCTTCTTTATCCATTCATCTGTTGATGGACACTTAGGTTGCTTCCATCTCTTGGCTATTGTAAATAGTGTTGCTATGAACACTGGGGTGCATATATCTTTTCAAATTAGAGTTTTCGTCATTTCCAGATATATGCCCAAGAGTGCGATTGCTGGATCATATGGTAGTTCTATTTTTAGTTTTTTAAGGAACCTCCATACTGTTTTCCATAGTGGCTGCACCAATTTACATTCCCACCAACAGTGTAGGAGGATTCCCTTTTCTCCACACCCTCTCCAGTATTTATTATTTGTAGACTTTTTGATGATGGCCATTCTGACTGGTGAGGTGATACCTCGTTGTAGTTTTGATTTGCATTTCTCTAATAATTAGCGATGTTGAGCATTTTTCATGTGCCTATTGCCCATCTGGTTGCCTCCTTTGTAGAAATGTCTATTTAGTTCTGCCCATTTTTCGATTGAGTTGTTTGTTTTTTTCATATTGAGTTGTATAAGCTGTTTGTATATTTTGGAAATTAAGCCCTTGTTGGTCCCACAGTTTGCAAATATTTTTTCCCATTCTGTTAGGCTTTTTGTTTTGTTTTGTTTATGGTTTCCTTTGCTGTGCAAACGCTTATAAGTTTGATTAGGACCCATTTGTTTACTTTTGCTTTTATTTCTATTGCCTTGGAAGACTGATCTAAGAAAACACTGCTTCGATTTATGTCAGAGAATGTTTTGCCTGTATTCTCTTCTAGGCGTCCTATGATGTCATGTCTTATATTTAAGTCTTTAAGCCATTTTGAGTTTATTTTTGTGTATGATGTGAGGGAGTGTTCTAATGTACGCTATTGATTTACATGAGGCTGTCCAGCTCTCCCAACACCACTTGCTGAAGAGGCTGTCTTTTCTCCATTGTATATGCTTGCTTCCTTTGTCAAAGATTAATTGACCTGAAGTATGTGTTTATTTCTCGGCTCTCTATTCTGTTCCATTGATCTATATGTCTGCTTTTGTGCCTATACCATGCTGGGGTTTTTTAAAATAAATTTATTTATTTTATTTATTTATTTTTGGCTGTGTTGGGTCTTTGCTGCTGCGCGCAGGCTTTCTCTAGTTGCGGTGAGTGGGGGCTACTCTTCGTTGTGGTGCATGGGCTTCTCATTGCAGTTGCTTCTCTTATTGCAGAGCACAGGCTCTAGACGCACAGGCTTCAGTAGTTGTGGCATGTGGGCTGAGTAGTTGTGGCTCGTGGGCTCTAGAGCGCAGGCTCAGTAGTTGTGGCACACAGGCTTAGTTGCTCCACAGAATGTGGGATCTTCCGGGACCAGGGCTTGAACCCGTGTCCCCTGCATTGGCAGGTAGATTCTTTTATTTTTTTAAATTTAATTTAATTTATTTTTTTATACAGCCTTTCCTGCCAAACAACAAGAAACCTTTGACGTGTTCTGGTACTTATCAGTTAGAAATTATTCCATAACAAAACTGTTCGGTTTGTGTTTCTTTTGACGTGAGCTCCGTGTTCCAATTACACTGGACTTTAGCATTTTATTCTGGCTCTTCCGGGCATGTGCGGCATCTCTCACTTACTGGTTGCTGACGCCTCTACGCTGTTTAAGCGTCACCAGTCAGCAGGTACAGAAAGGAAAGTGTCCAACCCCACCTGACCTGTGCTGTCAGCTCCACGAGTGGGCCCCACAGGACAGCAGTCTCCCTGGGGAGGGATGTGTGCTCGTTCATGTACACTCCAGTAATGCCAGGCACTTAACAGCAAAAGCCCCTGGAGTAAGGCCGAGGGAGGGCAGGCAGATTCTTAATCACTGCACCACCAGGGAAGCCCTACCATGCTGTTTTGATTACTGTAGCTTTGAATATTGTCTGAAGCCTGGGAGGGTTATGCCTCCAGCTTTGTTCTTTTTCCTCAGGATTGCTTTGGAAATTCTGGGTCTTTTGTGGTTCCATAAAAAATGTAAGATTATTTGTTCTAGTTGTGTGAAAAATGTCATGGGTAGTTTGATAGGGATCACATTAAACCTGTATGCTGCTTTGGGTAGTATGGCCATTTAAACAATATTAATTCTTCCAATCAAAGAGCATGGGCTATCTTTCCATTTCTTTGAATCATTTTCAATTTCTTTTATCACTGTTTTATAGTTCTCTGCATATAGGTCTTTCACCTCCTTGGTTAGGTTTATTCCTAGGTATTTTTTCGACACAATTTTAAATGGGATTGTTTTTTCCCTTTCTCTTTCTTATATTTCATTGTTAGTGTAAAAAAAATTCAACAGATTTCTGTATATTAATCTTGTAACCTGCTACCTTGCTGAATTCATTAATTAGTTCTAATAGTTTTTGTGTGAAGTCTTTAGGGTCTTTTCTATAGAGTATCATGTCATCTGCATATAATAACAATTTTACCTCTTCCCTTCCAACTTGGATACCTTTTATTTCTTTTTCTTGTCTGATTGCTATGGCTAGGTCAAGTAGTCTATATACTTGTATGTTGTGCAAATATTCTACAATAAAAATGTATCCGTAAGTTATTTTTGTAATTAAAAAAATACATGGGCCATAACATCTACCAGAATATCTAAAAATAAAAAGACCACAACATCAAGTGTTGGTGAGGAAATGGAGCACTTGGAATTCTCATACACTGTTGGTGGGATTGTAAAATAGGTACAATCACTTTGGGAAACTGGAGTTTCCAATAAAACTAAATGTATTCATACCCTATGGCCAAGTAATTCCACTCCTAGATATTTATCCACGAGAAATGAGTGTTTGTTACAAAACAAGTTATACAAGAATGCTCATAGCAGCTATATTCATAATAACTCAAAACTGAACAACTCAATGTTCATCAGAAGAAGAATGGATAAACAAACTGTGGAATATTCACACAATGGAATACTACTTAGCAAAAGGATAAGATAAATCTGATACATAGAACAACATGGATAACTCTCAAAAACATTATGCTGAGGACAGACACAAAAGAGATCATACTGATCTATGAAGTTCCAGAACTGGAAAGGAAATTTTCTAGGGAGATGGAAATGTTTATGTCCTGACATGGGTTGTAGTCACACAGTCACACAGTCATATATACATGAAAGTCATCCAGTTGTAACACTTAACATTAGTGCATTTTATGTACATAAATCATACCTTAATAAAGTACTGGGAAGGAAGGAAGAAAGAAAGAGAGGGAGGAATCGATGGATGAAGAGGCTCACACAAAGAGTTATCAAAGGGCTTCCCTGGTGGCTCAGTGGTTAAGAGTCCGCCTGCCGATGCAGGGGACACAGGTTCGTGCCCCGATCTGGGAAGATCCCACGTGCTGTGGAGCGGCTGGGCCTGTGAGCCATGGCCATTGAGCCTGTGCGCCTGGAGCCTGTGCTCTGCAACGGGAGAGGCCACAACAGTGAGAGGCCCACGTACCACCAAAAAAAAAAAAAAAAAAAGAGCTATCAAAAAGGAAATTTTACTTTAAAGAGAGTGATTTTAAGGCCGTTTATTACAATGCAGTTAAGAGAGATTTTCTGTAGCTTTCTAAGTATCCAGGATACTTCTCATACTTGATTTATAATATACAGTACCTTAATTAATTCCAACTCAACTACTATACTGGTTTAAGTATGTATAAATATGTGCCACTGGATACATTTTAGTAAAGCTCTATCATGTGAATAAAAAGTTTATTTCCCTATAACATACTAATATTAGAATACCAACAATGTTAGGAGGAGACCCTAGATGAGAATTTAAGTAATTCATAAATGATTTTATCAGAGCCATAAGCCTTCAGGAAAGCTTGCTCTCTGGAAGCTAAGACCACTCTGTTTCTAAGCCCACATCTGTCCTATGTTCCATGTAAAAGCTGGATAGTAAAATTAAACAGTGGAACTCAAAGACTCCAAATCTGAAAAGCCATCTGTTATAATCACCTAACCTATAATGCAGCACTGACAAACTGGAAAAGCAAGCAATGAACTTGGAAACACAGGGGAAATAAATATGAATAAACGTAGCAGAAATTGTAGGATTTCTGTACAGTGTAATGGTTTATAACGTGAAAAAATTAGATCTATGATAGTTATGTCAATATGTTAAGATTCTCAGATGATGGTAAAACTTGAAACTTATCTTACTTTTCCTGTATTTAAAATGATTAAAAATTGTTTAAGTAATACACTTATATAATGAGGTAAAAATGTTATTATCTTAATAGCGGGCACTAGAATTCCTCTTAGGAAGAGAATCGCCATGGTTTGGCAAAGTAATTTGTTTCTCCATGTGTGGGTGTTGGTGGGAACCTAAACCACTAAACAGATAGCTAAACTGCCTTTCCATGCAGCAAGGGAAAAAAATTTTTTTTTTGTTTTGCTCCAGATAGGATAAAGGGAGAAAGTGCCAGTGAGAAAGCATAAGGCTGAGAACTACATCAGGTGAAAGGGCACTGTCTGATGACTGGATTGGGAAAAGGGGGTTTAGGAATAGGAATGCCTAATATTCAATTTGAAATCGTTTGCATTACTGCAGTGGAAACCCTTCCTCCCTCTCCCTGCACCCTCTGACTCTCCAGTGATGTCTTCTACACCCACAGGGACTTCACGTGGGTAGGTCTTTGTGGAAATTGAAGGGAAGGATATATGCCAAGGCCATGGTTTCTCAACCTTGGCACTAATGACATTTGGGGCTGGATACTTCTTTGCTGTGGAGGCTATCCTATGCATTGTAGGAAGCTGAGCAGCATCCCTGGCCTCTACCCATTAGGTGCCAATAGCACCCTCCCCAGCTGTGACAAAAAAAAATGTCTCCAAGTGTTGCCAAATGCCCCCATGGGACAAAATCACCCCATTTGGGAACCGTTAGTTTAGGCCCACAGAAAGCACACATGGAAGGAGGGGACCCTGGAAGCAAAAGTAACCTTGAGAATGCATGCCCCTTGAGGATTACGCAAATCTTGAGGAGATGTTTGGGCTTCCACAATGGGGAGTAGGTCTTGCCTAGAGTTCAAAAGGCCTGGGCAGCCCAGTTAACATCTAGGCTATACCCACAATGAAACTAAAATATTTCTACCAATTAAAAAAATAGTTCTGTTTATAAAAACAGAAAGGGAGAAGGGGAAGATTAAACCTTTCATTTTTTTTCAACCGACAAGTAGTACAAAAATACTATTTTTACACAAACGCACACACATACAAAGCATTCTATAACAAGGTAAGGAACACATGTCTTTCTTAAGTTACCAGGGAAGCTAACTTCCTCTCTCCTTTCTCCAAAAAGTTTCTCAGAGAAATAATCACTGGACTCTGATCTAAGGAAGGAAGGAAATGAAGAAGATCCTGAAAGAACCCCTACAAACCTCCCCTAATTTGGAGTAGCAAGGATGAACCACCAACCCAAGCAAAAGGCCATGCCTAGGGACTTCCCCGGTGGCGCAGTGGTTAAGAATCCGCCTGCCAATACAGGGGACATGGGTTTGATCCCTGGTCCAGGAAGATCCCACATGCCTCGGAGCAACTAAGCCCGTGCACCACAACTACTGAAGCCTGCACTCTAGAGCCCAACTACTGAGCCCAAGTGCAGCCAAAAATAAATAAATAAATTTATAAAGTAAAAAATAAAGGCCATGCCTAGGAGCTTTCCTGTGGAGAGGCAACTGCAAGAAAAGAGATCAATAGGACTTCCTCAAAGAAAAATAAATTTTTAATTTTATTTACCAAACAAGTGGTGTGTAATACATTCTAGATATTATCCTAAGTTCTTTTCAAATATTTAGTCCTTTATTCCTCATATAAATTCTATGAGATAGGTACTATTATTATCCCCATTTTACAGCTAAGACCCAAAGTTAAATACTAGTAAGAAAGTGGCAGAGTCAGGATTTGAACCTAGGCAAACTTATCACAAAAAAAATATACAGGACCTATGAGAAAACAAAGTTCAAAAAGAAAACTATATCTTGAAGAACTAGAGAAAATGTCTCCCTCTGAAGTAGATTTATTATTAAAGAGCAGAAATGTTTAGAAAATTTCTAATCATATTATCAACAACATTCAAAAAGTCATTATGCCTGTAAGCCAGATTTACAGATGTAATGAAAATGAAACAATGAGTGATGAGGAAAGAACACATGGAAATTTTTTAAAAATAAATAAATGCTGAATTTAAAACTGTAATGAAGCCACTGACGGATGAGATAATAAAAGAGATGAAACACAGAGACTAGATCAGGGGCCTAATATATCTATAATATAAATCCTAGTATGACAGAATAAAAGAGATGGAGTAGAAGCAATGACAATAGAAAAAACTTTCTCAAATTAAAGACCTGAGTCTTTAGATCAAAAGGGTTCACTACATACAGGCAAAATTATTTAAAAGTCCAAAACCTTGAAATTATCTAGTGACATTTTTGAGAGCAAAGAAAAATAGCCTATAAACATCCAGGCAGGCGGTGGGAGGAATGGGTTATAAAAGAAATACATCAGGCTGGCATCAGACTTCTCCTCCACAAAATTGAAGACCAGAAGATAAGGGTAAAACTTTGAGAGGTTAAGTTGAGAGAAAGGGGAAGAAAGGGGGCTTCCCTGGTGGCGCAGTGTTGAGAATCTCCCTGCCAATGCAGGGGACACGGGTTCGAGCCCTGGTCTGGGAAGATCCCACATGCCACAGAGCAACTGGGCCCGTGAGCCACAATGACTGAGCCTGCGCATCTGGAGCCTGTGCTCCACAACAAGAGAGGCCGCCATAGTGAGAGGCCCGCGCACCGCGATGAAGAGTGGCCCCCGCTCGCCGCAACTAGAGAAAGCCCTCTCACAGAAACGAAGACCCAACACAGCCAGAAATAAATAAATAAATTTATCAAAAAAAAA
>NW_006791954.1:2334494-2339810 GCF_000442215.2 Lipotes vexillifer | reverse complement strand
AGTGTGACCCTAGAACCTCATGCCCACAGCTAAGTTTATATGAAACTAGATAGACATATACTCAAACTTGGAGGGGCTCAGTAGGGGGACTATCAAAGTACCCTTCCTGAGAAATTCACTCAGCATTATATTCTCAATTGTCATCTAGTAAGGTTTTATGCACTGTCCAATACAGCAGGCACTGTGGCTACTGAGCAGCTGAAATGTAGCTAGTGCAATTGCGAAACTGATTTTTTTGGTTTTATTTAATTTTAGTTAATTTAAATTTAAATAGCTACATGCGGCCAGTGGCTACCGTTCTAGCAAAGTCTAAATTATCTAAGAGATAAAGAGTTCAAGAATGAAAAAGCCATGATACAAAAAGTAAGCAATGAACAAGTTAAACAGGAAGAAAAAATATTATAGCTATGGCTTTAAACATTATGCAAATGTCAAAAAATAATTATTGTAATCTAATATACACAATAAAACATTAATAATTCTCTGAGTCTAGAATCCAAGATTATATCATCAATTTCACATTTCATACAGGAGCAAAGAGCTAGAAGATACTGTTTCATTCCTAATGCTGCTAATCAGAGGGAAATGTTTGTTTGTTTGTTTGTTTTCCCATAAAGGTAAAACTATCAGTGGAATAAAACCAGGATGTATAACTTCAAAATCACTCAAAAGAAAAAAAAGAACTTAGCGATCTAAGAAAATGCTCAGGAGACCATAGCAAATGAAAAACTATCAGTGGAAAAATCAGTATACAAAACTATACACACAATATGTCACCACTTTTAAAGTATGTACAAATAATAATAACTGAAAGAAATAAATGGAAATTTAACAATCGTTGACTGTGGGTGGCTGTATATCCTTGTGTTTTCTAAATTTTCTACAATGAGCATTATTGCTCTTATAACCAAGAAATTTAACAAAAAGAAATATAAGTATGGTCATATACCTTTCAGAATTCAACCGAACAGTAACATCACCTATCTAGAAGACAACCCAGTATCAAAAATTAAGTAAAAATGACTCTTAGCAGCCACAGTACATGTTACAAAGTGCAGGCCTAACGGGTTGGGTACTGCGTTCATCAAGAGGGCCCTTCATACTTTCTTTCACACATATCTTAATTCCAATGAACTTAATTATCTGATGTTCCAATAGCATTGGGGATACAGATACACTGAGAGCGGTGCAAAGTGATAGGCCTGGTCTAACAGTAGGAAAAAAAAAATGACAAAAATTAAAACGTAAAACAGACATAGATATTCACAAAGCAGTCCAGGGGCAATTATGGCAGAAAAATCCCTAAACAACTCAATATTCCCATAAAGTATGATAAATAATATTCGCTATAACAGCTCTGAGTTATAGTGTTCAGAGGAGGTGCCTCTGAACACAGACTGGTTGATTGAGGAAGTGTGAAAAGTTCCTACTGCATCTGAGAAAAAAATTGATCACAAATGTTTATACTAAAAAGTTAGAGTTGGAGTTTTACTATGTTGAAAAGGATTTTATGGTTGGCTACATCGACCAATACAAATCTGGAGAACAATCTGGAAGGAAATGATTAATGACTTCTTCTTTCCAAGGAAGTTTAAAAATAAGTAACCATAGGCGTATTGGAATCAGCGTTAATGCAGCAATTGCTACTAAATGCAGCAGAGTTGTGGACGTTATTTTGTCTCTAATCCATATTTGAGCAGGATTTAGGTACCTTGTAGATAGTTGCGACCTATTAGCTATTAAAGTCAGTAAGTCCCATTCCATCACACAAGACAAATTGTGAACTAAAGAAATATTTATTCTCCTTCCTTCATACTTGCCACTTGTGCTTCTGACTTCAAAAGTGGGGCTAGAAAGACAAGGAAGAAACTGATTATGTTTGTATCTGTGAAACAAAGATTATGCAAACTGCCAGCACTCCATTGTTTTTGTTTTCAGCATGGTTATCACCAAACAAAAACGAAAAGATAACTGCTACATCTGAAGCCTGATTATTTGAAAACAGACCTGAATATTTCCTCCTCTTTCAATAAGGCAGTAAATGCCCTTCACTTTACTTATCTATAAGGTACTTATTTGCTGATATGGACTAGTTACTATTTCTATATGAGAGCTTGACAGAGTCTATCTGAGGAAGATGTTTCCTGAGTTACCCTAGAAACCTCTCACTGCTTTAATATTTGCCCAAAATCCAAGACAGCATTAAAAAAAAGAAAAAAAAAATCCCCACCTTCCACACACCCTTAGAGCTACCAAGAGAAAAGCATAATCACAATCCTGTAGTGGCCCTTTCGAACTCTGACCTCTCTAAGCTTCTTTTCGTTTTTTGTTCCTTTTCCTTTTAAATAACCTTCCTGGTTGTTTCTTCCTATTACAAAAGTAATACGTGGTCACTGTCATGGTTCAAACAACATGAAGATGTATGAAATAAAATTAATAATCTCTCCCCCACTCTCTCACTCCCCTCCCTAGAAAACCAATGTTAGGAGCTTGGTGTATATTCTTTCTTACTCCCTCCTAGGCTTACACAAACATACATAATATATGGGGTTTTGTTGCTGTTTTCAAACATAAATGGTATATTATATATACTACGGTGTACCTTGCTTTTTAGTCTTAAAAATATGTTATGGTCACTTTCCAAGCCATATATACAGATCCACCACAATATTTTTAATGGCTGAAAAATATTCCATAAAATGAATAATCATACCATCACCTGACCTTTCCTAACTCATGGACATTTACTATGGATCCTGGTACGCATTACTTCATGTCCTTTAATTTCAGTAACACAGATTCCTAGAAGTGGAGCTGGTCAAATGAAACATTTTCAAATGTTTAAAATTTAACAAAATTAATTTTAGACCTTCAGAATTCCTGTTCCCTTCTTCGTTATGCAAAATTTGGCATAAATCTTTCACAATGCTTTGCATATTTTATTTTTCAAAGCACACACATTATGTCAAAAAATGCCCCTGTCATTTATGCTCATGTAGTTATAAATAAATAAATGCTTAAGTTAGGGCTGTGATGGCCAGTGTTAAATCACTGTGTAAATGCTTATGCCTTGGTTTATGAAAGTAGTAATTCACCGTGGAAATTCCACCCGCACGGCCTGTGGCAGCACTAAAGTGGCAGCACTCTCACCCTGTGACTCCCTCCACTGAGTGACGACATAGAGATCAGGACCTACATAATTTCTGTCAACAGTTAACCTTAAAAAGTGTGTGTGGGGGGGTGGGGAGACAAACAGCAACAGACGATAAATGGATAGCCATTATGGGTTTATAATATCTACAAATTATTTGTAGTACAATGAATAATTCTGCTGGTCTACACCAGAGAGTGTGTTCCATAAAAAACAAAACCTACAACCAATATGTTGCTATGATTACATGAACCTTTCAAAAGCATATTCTTCAAACACTTTTCAATAGAATTATTGGTTGAATCCCACTTTCACATTTTTCTCTCTACTTCAGATTCAGACTCTAATTGCAAACTTAAAAAAAAAAAAAAAAGCCTTAAAGAAATATATTAACCAACAAAGCTCCTTAAAATTTAATCTCAGACTCCTCCGTATATTCTGAAGACCCGAGCACCAACAGAGATTGTTAAGACACAGCAAGTTTGATACAGAAGTATGTGACATGCAATTAATCTCCATTCATACCCTGCTCTACTTGTCAGCAAACAAAGGTTCTGCTTTAGGAGGAGATCTGAAGACTTCAATTAAAAGCAGTCAGCTAACAAGAATATAATCTAAACTAAAGGAAGGTGGCAGGTGCAGAAATGAGCTGTTTACCAAAGGGTCAGTTTTGAACAATAAAGAACTGCACATCAAAAATGTTAAAGGAGTGGATGTCATTGCAAGCTTCTGAAAATTAAAAGGAATCTACCAAGGCTGCACACAAAATGGAAGTCTAGTTTAACTAGGTTGTAAAATAGGTTCCCTCTCAACAAATGACAGATACCAATAAAAAGAATCAGATTATACCTTTAACTGCAAAGGCAGAATGAAACTTTTTGCCACAGTTCCTTCCCTCCTGGAAACCAGACATGTAGAGCCTCTCTTTACACCTGGAATTATTGAACCAACAGTAGAGGGAAAGGCTGGGTTGCCTCTTCTTAGACACCCGGATGATGCTTTTACCCTGCAAATACTTTTCTATTCTGAAAGTGTAGATTCACTCGGGTCATAAGTAAAATAAATTTGGAAACTTCACCTCAGAAGAAACACCTAGTTGACAGCTTTTACAGAGAAGCAACCCAGAATGGAAACCGTGCCAAAAACAGACCGAAAAGACTTGCCAAATATTTGATTAGGAGGCATTTATACCAAGATAACAAGATAATGGAGATATAAAACCAATTAAATTGGGAGAAACTGAAAAAAAACAAAAAACTGCTTGCCAAAAAGTATGACCTGCCCAAAGCAGGCCATTTGTCACATAGATGCCAAAAGGCTTAATTCGGGAAGAGTTTCCTCCTGGGACCCTTATGCAAGCACAGATTCCAGGTTCCCGTCCTTCCAGGAAGGTTAGTTACAGGAACAGCAAGTTACTTTCACCAGAAAAAGTATGAGGCAAGCAGATGATCTTGTAACTCTGGAGTGTTACAGCGGGATGTGTTGAGTGTTAGTGACTGAACACACCGCAATGGGGCACTTCTAGAAAGGGAAGAGATGTAATACTAGGATCCGCCTGCCCCAGGTGCATGAGGGACCCCCAGAGCTGCAGGCAGGTGAAGGGGACCTAGGGTCTGGGTGCCCAGGCCTTGGCTGACAGGAGCCCGTGAGCCCTCAAAGCCCCTTGGGAGCCTGGGGCGCTCTAAGCTGGAAGGTCAAGGTACCGTGTGAGCGGGACAGACGGAGTCAGGGCGGGAGAGGGACGAGAGCGAAACCTATAGTATACGCAGGGCGCCCCGAGGAGAAAGGGACAGCTTGAAGGCCAGCACGGCGGCCCGGGGACCATGAACGCGGCCTGAACTTGCTCAGAAGCCTGGAGGCTAAGTGGGAGGTGGAGACGCCTTGAGGGAAAAGAAAATGTGTTACTGAGGCGAGTGAAAGGGACCCTGAGCGGGGCATGAACAGCTGGCTCTGCAGAGTCAGGACTCCGGCAGCCTCGAGGTTCAAGAAGGCGGTGGGTGAGGGAGCTGACGGGGAAGGCCGGCCTTGGGAGCCGCTGTCGTCTCGGCTGCTGCCGGGCTCGGCACGTGAGACTCCCGGCGGGGCGTTACCTTCCAGGAGCCAAAGGATCTCCTCCGGGAGGGCGGCGGCGGCCTGCATGTGGAGGGTGGCGGCTGGCGGCTGGC
>NW_006791954.1:2331836-2334259 GCF_000442215.2 Lipotes vexillifer | reverse complement strand
GAGGGCCGGGAGGGCCGGGAGGGCGGGCGGGCGGGCTGCAGCGGTACCTGGCCCTCTGTCGACCGCGCCGCGGGGCTGAGCCGCAGGGCGGGGCGCGTTCAGGAAGCGGCGCGCCGCGGGCGGGACGCCGGGGCGGCGGCGACACCTGTGCGCCGGGCCCGCGGCCCTCACGGCAGTGCACGAGGGAGGAGGCGGCCGCCCGCGCACCCCCGTAGCCCCCGGTTAAAATAAAGACGCGACGCCACCCCCAGGCACCCCGTCCCCGGGAGGCTCCCCATCCTAAGTCCCGGACAGCGGGCCTCGGGGGCAGGTTGAAAAGCCACCGTGGGGCCGAAATGAGGCTCGAGGAGGCAGAATCCGAGGACGGGGTCAGTCCCCAGCAAGTCGGACCACAGTCCTTTCCAACCCAGCTCGCTCGTCCACGCCCAGAAAACCAGGGCAGAACCGCTTGTCAGGCAAACCAGGACGTTTCAAGGGGATGACCATAAGTCCCAATAAATAATCTCAAGCCACCAACTTTGGGGAGAATCAGAGCAGTCCGGCTGCAATGGACACAGGGAGCCAAAGTGTCCCTTCCTCCCTAAGTCTGAAAGGATGCAAGGAAAAGAAGGGGTAACCCAGGGAGAAAGCTGAGGGAGAGGGGGACCCAGCCCTTTCCCTCTAAGAGCTGACAAAGGAAGGAAAATGAAGGACAAGGTCACAGAAGTGTGCTTCCCTCTCATTCAAAGTAGTAGGGGTTGGGTGTCAGTGTCCTGGCTGTGATATGGTCCTGTGATATTGCATGATGTTACCTGGGTAAAGAGGATAGCTCTGTATTATTTATCATAACTTCTGTGAATCTACAGTTATTTTAAAGAGTGTTTTTTTTTAAGTACAATAGGCCAAGTACCATGGAAAAAGTATAAAGTGCCCGCTAAAGGGAGGGAGGTGAATATAAGAAAAGCAGGGAAGTGCCAGTGTATATGTGTTGAGTGATGTGTGTGGCATTTGAGATGACTGTGAACACACCAGACTTTGAAGGGGCAGGAGGGCTTTCCAGGTGGAAGGACCAGAGTAAACAAAGATGGAAAAGCCTTCTCCTGCTTGAGGAAGAGCTAATGACCTTCTTTTACTTGGGGTAGGGAAATTACGGTTGTCTAGAAAAATTGAGATTCTATTGTAAAGGGACTTGAAAGTCAGAGTGAGGATTCTGAACTCAATTGAGTGGACATTGGGGAGGCGTCGACAAATTTTGAGCTGGGGAGTGAGCTAACCTGAGCCCCTGTATAGTATGTGATCTTATACACATCTCACTTCACCTCTACCAATTTCCTCTTTGTAAAACATGGAGTTTCTATTCTCAGATTCTACCTACAGAATATGTGGGAAGCATTGGGAGTGGTAAGAGAAAGAAAATGGAGAAGACAGGTGAAGTGGCTTTTACAGCAGCATCAGGTCAGGGGAAATAATGACAGAACTGTGGATATGGGGATGGGAGCAGCAAGGAGAAACTCTCCAGAAGGGCTCCTGGTAGCAGTGCCTGACTCCTGCATAGTTTCCCTCCCTACGTTTCAGGGTTGGGGGCTTGATCCTTTAAGTGGTCCAGCGGCTTTGAGCCATCTATACATCTGAGTCCTGCCATCTGAAGAGAAATGGTGCCTTGGTTTCAGGATTACATGATGCAACCACAAGTTGCAGCAAATTGAGGTAGAAATGTGGGGGACAGGGGCTGGCAAGAGTCTCAGGGAATCTGGCTCCTGTTGCAAGGGCTTCTTGCCCTGGGAAAATTAACAGTGGGCAGGCTGCCTCTTCTAGGCTCCAGAGCAATACCAGTTCCCTGCTGGGGCATTTTTATTTTTACCACACTCAGTGCTCCTTCTACAAAATTGTAGCTGCTCTGGAATCATTTTTGAGTACTTTTGACATGTGTTAAAAGGCAAGGGAGACTATATGGGAACTCTCTGTACTACCGTTGCAATTTTTTCTTAAATCTAAAACCGTTCTAAAAAAACGAGGGAAACACGGTCCCTCCTATACGTAACCCCAGCACTTTGCCTTGCTTTCCTCTCAGCAGTGGAAGGAAATTTGACAACCTCCCCCTCTTCTTTAAGGATATTTGTCAAAGGCTGATCTAGGCTACAAGTTAAAGGGTTGTTTGATAAAAAGCAATAAACCCTGGTAATTGCATGTCCTATCAGGCCTCACTGCCTGTCATAGCTTACTTATACCAAGGGAAGCAGCAGAAACTCAAGGCAAAGATATTCTACATCCACTGTGGGTTTGAGAGGGATAGGGTAGAGGGAGGTGCAGAGCTGGGTAGAGTGCAGTGACTGGCAGATTCCAATATGCCATTGTCATGTTGCATCAAGTTTCCTCTTGCAGACAGAAACCTGCCTCCACACATGAGCGCAGCCCCTCCTTAATCATCTAAGGACCCTGGTTCA
>NW_006791954.1:2326985-2331811 GCF_000442215.2 Lipotes vexillifer | reverse complement strand
TTCAGCAGTCAGCCTTACTCCTAATGACATTCTGTTAAATGGACAAATTCCTCTGAAGCCTTGTCCTTCTTTGAAATCCAATTTTGCAGGAAGCCAAATCTGATTGGGGGTAGCCATGGAAACCACACTGAGGAGTCTTGCAGGAGGTAGAGAGAGGCAAGGCAAAACATGATAGTCAAGAGTCTTTTACTGCTCTGTCGGAAATATCAAAGGGATCTGGAGAGATTGGCAGCAGACGAGTCCCTGCCCGGGTCCTGTTCTGTGTGGCTGGGTACCATGTGGCTGTCATGGGAGTAAGCAGCCAGCTGTCTCCACACACAGGCAGGGGGATGGAGCAGAATACACAAGTCCCAGATCTGTCTGCCTCCCTCTTTTTCCCCTCCCCCCAGCCCCAATTCCAGCAAGATCCTAGCATCCCCTTCTTAGCTGTCTCCCCTTTAAAGGCAAACAACAAAAGAATGACAAGGTTAAAATACAAGGCCCTCACAGATAAGAGGTCCTTTGGAGCACAGGCCATGAAATTAATCTGAAATTCCTTGTAATTAGGTAAGATAAAAGTATCTAAAGAGATGCAGAGCAGCCAGGAATGGAGTCCACAGCACGATATGCAGAAAGGATACCGCCTGGTCCACAGGGGCCCCTCACACACTGTCAGGAGACAGAAGACACAGAAAACAGGGCCCATGCCAGCCTCTGGGCTGCTTGGAGATGCCGTCTACATGTTCTCATGCCAGGTGGGCGCTCACTGAATATGCATCCATGGGGTGTCCAGAGGGCTCAATCAGGAAGAAACAAAAGCATCTGGCACCCAGAATGGCATGGGTAGGAACAACTGCAAGCAAAGCAGGAGATGGCTGGCACTGCTCCGCCCTGGGTGAAATGAGTCTGGAGAGGAGACTGCAGAGGGCAGCTCTTGGGCTTTATTCTGAGCTGGTTATTGATCCCTGGATGCTGGGTCACGACACACGGCGGAGCTGACGTCTGCCCTGTGGATGTGCGGCCGCTGTATCTCAGCCCCTGGGTCCCAACCCCATCAACTGGGCTTATTGACTCTTTTATTGACGATGCTGGGGCCTAATGGGGACAAGAGCTGCACACTTCATTAAGGACTGTGGAAGGAGAGATGACGCATCCAGCCGGTGCCAAGAACCAGGCTCACTGCATGCTTAGCCAGACCCCGGAAACCAAGCCTTATTGCACCCTTGAGGCAGAGGAGCTGGACACAAGATGCTCGCTTGGGCACATCGCTCAGTGGCCTTGAGATGCAGGGTTTCCACAGCTTGCCAGAAGCCTTGCTCTTACTAATTAGCGAATCTTTCCATTTAGGTGGGTCTTATTATACACACACTCACACAAATGCACTTCGATGGCCTCCCCTTCCAGCTCACACTTCCAGATTCTTTGCACTAATACATACAACAAAATAAGCAGGTTCTCGTATCATATCAGGGAACATTCCCAAAGCAGGTTCTCAGTGAGGCACAGGCTCAGAATAGAGTGAGGGACTATTAAAACTCAAGAGTCTTCAAGGTGATTCAAATTTAAGATAAGGAACTGACCTAGTGCTCTGCACAGGGCCACCCACCTCAGCAGGGGCTGTGCTGGCATTAGAATCCTGGTTCTCTAGTGCTGGTCCAAAGCTCTTATAGAACTGAACATCTGAGATGGATAATTACAGCCCAGGGATCACTGAGCAGCTCTGTGAAACAATCAGAGTTGGTCTCCCTCCATCTAAATAGTAACGTTTCTTTCTTTGTTCTTTATCTCATATTTCTATCACTCCCCTTATTATTTTTCCCTAATATTTCCCACTTATTTTTTTGTATCTTCTTTGCCTATCCCTTAGACCGCATTAGACATCCCCCAGGGGCACTGCCGAGTCGAACAGGGGCCCTAAAGACCAAAGAGGTTGATGACTCTGACATTCTCTGTCTTTGATTGGTTCTCTTGGGAGTCTGAAGTGTGGGGAGGTGTGTGGGGCACGCGGAAAGTGTCAGCTGCAGCCAGATGAGGCTGTGCACTCTCTGAGTGAGACGCGCAGGCAGTCTGTGGGGTTAATCTGCATGAGAGGCAGGTGGGGTCAAGGCTAATTTTATAGGCTAGGTATTTGCAGACGTGATAAATCTGGAAAACTATGGAAGGAGTAACCCTTTCTTTTAGGGGTGATTAGGAGATTAAAAGTAAATAATAGAAGGGAAGCAACCTTACAAAGGCAGAACTGGCTTTCTTTGATTTCCTTTCATTTATTATTTCAAAAGGCAAAAGTTTAAGCTCGTAAGCCCCTTCCTTTATTTCTTCCCTTTCTTCTCCCTCACTTTACTACAGGTGTTAGAATCCAGGGTTGGGGCAGGGGGATTCAAGGTGAGAGAAGAGGCAATTATTTAGAATCTGATAGAAAGCTCTGGTCTGCACCGCACAGGTGCACACATGCTTGGAGGAATATGCACACTAAGAGGAACTGATATAATCTGGCCAGACTCACCAATATTTACAAATACCAACAGAAACACTGCCTGGTGTCAGAAATAACACCAGCAATGGCTGATTATTTCAATGCAAGAAAGTGGGTGAAAATACCCTTCGCCTAGTGGACATCCTGTGTGTAATGACCTTTAGGTCCCCGAAATACATTCTTTCCTTTCCTGCAGAATTGTGTCAGTGTCCATTTTGATTTTTCCCTTTCTAGATGTCTAATCCTAAACATCCTTGTCCTAAACGTCCTAAACGTCCTAAACATCCTTGGACTTCCTTTCTAGCAGCATTTTCTACCAATGTAAACCATGCTCTTCCATATACAAGACAGCACTCTCGGTCCTTGTTGCACTGATTTTTAGACTTTACTTTGAACTGAGAAGTAATTCAATTCAGTGAATTGTCCCTCCTCTTATCTTTTCACAGAATTCATGATCCCCCCCCAATCTCCTACCACCTTTTAGATCTTCAATCTCACTGTCTTTTTCATCTTCAGTCTTTCCCTCTGTCTGCTAACATCCTTGGTCTCCTCTATCCTAAAAACAAAACAAAACAGACAAAAACATTCCTTCAACCCCGCTACCTTCTCCAATCTCATCCTTTCTTCTCCTTCCTTTCCCCCATCAGATCTCATGTCCTTTGCCTGTCTTTGCACCAGTGAAGTGACTCTCCTGAGGGCATCGATGCCCTCCTTCCTTCTCACCTCTGCTTAGTCTTTACCAACCTCTCTCTGCAGCACTGGATGGCATCGGCCACTTGCTCTTGCTTTGGGCACCCAGCTTCCTCGGCACTGTCCTATTCCAGTCTTCTTCCTATCTTTCCTCACTATTATTTCTCTGCTTCCTTCTTTGGCTCTCTTCATTTCACCTTCTAGTCACAGGTACTCACCAGAGTTTCACACTTGCCTTTCTCCTCTTCCTCTCCTTTCTCTCCTTGTTCTCTGAGTCCCCAGTGGTTTCATTCTCCCACCACCACAACTTTCCCCTTCATGCAGATGACTCTTCTAATTTATACCTTTGTTGTGCATTTCCACCTGGATATCTGAACAGTTCCACCAATTTATTATTTCCTCTCCCCTTAATCCTTGTAATTGCAACAAAGTTCAGTGAAAGTGGCATAAGCTTATGAGTCTAAAAGACGTGAGTCCCAATGCGGGCTCAGCCACCTGGCAGCTCTAAGCCTCTGGACAGACCTCTACTAGCCTCAGTTTCCTCATCTGTAAATTGGATATCATAATTCCTACCTTACAGGGTAATTATGAAGCTTAAGTAAGATGGCATTTGTAAGCATATATGGTATATGCTCAACAAATTGTAACTCTTATAAAGAAAATGCTATTGTCCAGTAATCCAAACTCAAAATGTAGGACTCATCTTGGACCCTTCCTCATTCCCATTCCAAATATCCACCAACCCTGCCAATCTTACCTCCCCACAATGGCTTTGAATCCCTCCTTTGTTTCTTTTTATTTTTATTTTCTTTTTATTATTTTTTATTTTTGCGGTACACGGGCCTCTCACTGCTGTGGCCTCTCCCGTTGCGGAGCACAGGCTCCGGACGCGCAGGCTCAGCGGCCATGGCTCACGGGCCCAGCCGCTCCGCGGCATGTGGGATCTTCCCGGACCGGGTCACGAGCCTGTGTCCCCTGCATCGGCAGGCGGACTCTCAAACACTGTGCCACCAGGGAAGCCCTGAATCCCTCCTTTGAATCCTGAGTGTCACCACTCTGGGTTGGGTTCTCATTATCTTTGTTGAGATGTGATACTGAAATGGCTTTTAATCCAACCCTCAGCAACCCTCAGCATCCAATCTCCCCATTATCACATGCCACTCTTCATCCATATTCAGAATACACATCCCAAAGCACAATCCTGACCCCACCAAAGAGGTGATAGAGTATAGTGGCCCTGAAGTATAGTGGCCCTGAACTACCAGGCAGTTCTCTGCTCAAATCTGCCACTTGCCTACTGTGACCTTGGTCAAGCTACTTATCCTCTCCATACCTCAATTTCCCTATCTGTAAAATGGCAACACCATTAGTATTTTCAAGGTTGTTGTGAGGATTCAAAGAGCTAATATATATTGTGTTCATAACTGCCTGCAACATGGTAGATGATTCACATATGTTAGCAATTATTATGATCTCTGTATCCATTCCCCACAACAGCTAGCCCTGGGAGGTGCTTAATGCCTATATATATACTGAATCACCCGTAATCTCTCATTTGAACCTCCTTGCTCACTGAAGATATATTTGAGGGGTGACTGGCTGAGATATGTGTGTCATTGGTCTCCAAGGCTGAGAGCTTTTCCTCTTTATGAAGCAAACTTGCCTTTAAAAAGATGGAAAGAGT
>NW_006791954.1:2301160-2326915 GCF_000442215.2 Lipotes vexillifer | reverse complement strand
GAAAGAGTGGCCTTGGCTTCCTTGGCACCGGGCTGTAACGAATTGGGATAATTAGACTGCAGATTCTCCCTGCCTACCTCCAAAGATTTCCTCCCTGCCCTATCTATTCTGGAATACTTGCAGTGCTTCTGAACCACATGGGGAAAACCTTCGTCTGGAAGGCATGAGATATTAACTCCTCTTTTCACTCACTGTGGCAGAAATCAAGTTTCCACTATAAATACAGACCCCAGAAAGAACCAATCAGAAGGCAGATTATATCCCAGGAGTCGGTAGCCTCTTTAGTCTGTAGGGCTGCCAGCAGGGCTGAGCTCTACAGAAAGCAGTGTAGTGGGGGAGGGTAGGAGGGGGTGTTTGACAGGGAGGGGTGATGGACTAGGGATAAAACAAGCAAGCAAGAAAAATGGAAACGAAGAAAGTGAATGAGAAACTGGATGAAAAAGTGAAGAAATTGAGAAATAGAAAGAAAATGTAAGAGAAAATAAAGAGGAAATTAAATCAAATAGATTCACTCCATTTCCCTGGTTGTAATTTCAGGATATACCATGTTCCACCCACAAGGACATTGAGAAGCTTTAGGGAGTGGCTGTAAATTCCTAAAGAAAAGTGCCTTGTGGAGAGTCAAGTTGTTATTATTCACTACTGTACTTTTTAGCATATGCACTATCAATACAATGACATGTCTTATTGAGTAATATGTGATATTCCACATCGTGAGACTATTGATGCAGAATTTCCTTTCTCAGAACTCAATATTCCAATCAAAGCCTGTTGCATCACATCACTGAGGCCATCCACTTAATGACAAGTTGTAAGATGCATATTGCAGAATATTCATGTTCATTTTATGCTCACAGTGCTTAAAATCTCCTCTAAACAGCCTCTGCTCCCAGCCTATTAAGGTGCTGGTGTTATCTACACTCCATTCAATGGTGTGGAAATAATTGCCTTGAGACTAAAGAAAAAATTGATGGTCACAAGCCGAGTCAGCACTTGTGTTCTTTTCTTACTCTGTTGAATCAGGTGTTATTTACCTCTTCCAACACCTGGGACTCCTGATAAGTCACTCCCCTGGTAGCTTTTTCCAGGACAGTGCTGTGGGGTCTTTGGAAGAAGGAGGGATCCTTCATAAATGGTATTGTTATCAGCACAATTCACACAGCTACCAGATGTGCAAAATCGAAACCACCAAGGGTACTCAGGCAGAGGGACCTTCCCCAGCTCCATCTGGCTGCTCTGAAATGTGCTCACGACGACTTGGAAGTTATTAGAGAAAGAAGGGCTCTACTTAACAGTGGGCTCATGTACCTGTGAGAAGATGCTTGTATTCTGACAAAGTCAGGATGCTTTCTGGTTCCCCCACAACTGCTATACCAGCACCGCCATCCCAGAGCCCCCTCCCTGCAAACCTGGCTCTACTGGAGGCCTGCCTGTTAGAGACAGGTGGGCCCTTTTCCCCATCTCTTCCTCTTCCTCTTATCTCTTGGATGAAGCACCAGGACTCAGGCTGGTGAAGGAGAGCGATTGCCCCTGGCAGCTGATAGTTGGGCAATGGGGCCTGTGACTTTGCCTTTAAATATCAACCACACACACAGACAACACTGGCAGCATGAGAGGTTTCCATGGTGACAGAATGCAGGCCATGACCTCTGTAAATGTAATCAGAGCCCGGGGATTGGTATGTGAGACAGGTTTAATTTCTCGTCGGATGGAAGCTCTGTGGTCCGGGCCATACATAGGCTTCGTACATGACAGACAACCTGTTATCTTCGCTGGGGCAGCTCTGCATATGGCAACCCCCACTGCTCCAGAGCTGCTTCCTCCACAGTCTGAGCAGGCTGCAGGATGTAAAAGGTCACTGGGGACTGGAATGGCAGTCACATCAATACCTGGCATCCCTGCCCAGTGTCCTCAGGAGGTGAGACTGTCCCTTTAACAAGGAGCAGGTGTGGCATGGTCCCATAAGAGCCAGATTAAGGACTCGGAAGATTGGCTGAGGTTTTCATCCCTGCTCCGCCACCAACAGTGTGATTTTGGGCAAGTCATTTAACCTCCAACTTTCAACATCTTACCCCCGGGAGAAAATGCCTGAGGAAGGGAAGGCTGAGGGCTTCCAGAGTCCCCAGGAGAAGATGGTACCCAATTATGCTTAATAGGGTAGGCTTAATAGTTCTCACTCTACAATCCCCAGTGGAACCCTGCCCCAGGAAGTGAGTTTTCCATCTCACCAGTGCTAGTTACTAGGGCTTCTAACCCTAATTCTATGGTTAAAAACAGAGAGTGTGATGATCACCATTGGAGAGCCTCAACAGGACGTCCTCACCTCTATACTGATTTGGAAACAAAACCAGGATAAAATTCCTTCCAAGCTGGCCCAGAGTAGGAGACCAGTTCATGCTAAACTGATGGAAAACAGAGGCTTGGAGAGGAATGTAGCAGTATAAAAGGAGGAGCCCACAGCCTCTTCCCTTGACCACCACTCAGCCTTGGCAAAGAGCTGCTCTGGCCACTTTGATGCTGGCATCCTCTGAGTCCATTTACCAAATCACATGAGACACTGGCAGACACTGCCAGTCTTCCTGCTTTTCTGATTTCTTTCACGGTTTCAGTATAGTGCTCTGAAAAAAACAAGCTTTGGGCTAAGAAGAGATTCATAGGGCTGTATGACACATTTTTCTTTCCAAAAGGAGCTGGTTCATAAAATTCTCCTTTCAGAATCTCATCAAAGAATCTTAGATTTCAGAGCTAGAAGGGACTTGAGAAACCCTGTAGCTTATAGTGAAAAACTGAGGTCCAGACTGGAGAAGGGATGTACCTGAGTTACAGCAAATTAACGCACAGCTGAACCACAAGGGTGTCGGGGCCCCATTCTGCTCAGCTGAGTGCTAATTTGCTTCCTGGAGGCTTTTGAACCTCAAACTGAAGCAGAGAGGAAGTGAGGGGAGGATTCAAAAGTGGTTGTTGAACATTGGAATCAGGAAATGGTGATTTGGCTGAATCTACAGATAATAGCATTACCACTTCCTATGTTAGCTGATGCCAAACGAGGGAAGATTCTAGATAAGGAAATAGTTAAGTGACAGGACCATGGGCTTCCAAACAATTATCCCCACCCAATCCACACTGTTCTCTCAGGCCACTGAGAGGAGCATGAGTCTGATTGTTCAGAGAGTTTATAGGTTAGTGTCCAAAACAGAATCATGAAACCAAAGAATAAAGGAGTTTATAGGAACTCCAAGAGAATATCTGGTTTGGCATCATGTCTTCTGGTAACTAAATCATCTAGGACAGGTAATTTGATTATCTTTTCTTTTTATTAAAGGACCCACTTCCTCAACTGTACATGAGGAAATAAGGTTCCTTTCAGCTCTAAATTCCAGAATTCCATGATTTCTTTTTCAGACTCTTTTCCCTTATAGGTTATTACAATACTTGAAATTCTTACCATGAGGGAGAGCCTTAACTTTGAGTAAGGTATTGCCTCCAGAAAAGAAGCATACTCCATCTATTTCATTCAAGCAGACATGAACTGAATACCTGGTGTGTTCCAGGAACAGTGTCAGGTAGTAAGAATTCGTAAATAAATGAGATATGAATTACCTGGCAGGGCTAATACGTTGCTCCATTCTCACTCTTTATCCCATTAGTACACATCAGTTTATCAGATTAGCAGCTGTCTTCAGGGGCTGATATAGGATACAGGCAGGTGAATTTTGATAGGACTTGAAAGCAAGAAATATCTGGGACACTCAGCATTACCCAAGAAAAGAGAATTCAGGCCTGGGTGAATATTAAAAATTAAGTATTAATATTAAAATCAACTTGAGGAATTGGGTACCAAGGAAGGATGGAGAACGAAAGGGATCTGAAGGCAAGCAATGCTTATCTCAGAATTTTTTTCCCTAGGAGCTTTGTTAATTGACCTCTGGAATCTTCCATCTTTGGTCAACTTTACTAAACTCCTGGCTCAGATCTGGTCTTCCTCAGTGGCTTCTTCTCTTTGTACTAATAAGTTTTAGTGTGGGTTCCCAGGTACTACCAGGTGAGATCACTTTAACAATTTGTCCCTAAGACCACTGGATCATAGCCCGCATCTCTCAGATGTGATGATCTCAGTCTGTCTTTCTCCTTTCTTGTGTCTTTTTTTTTTTTTTTTTTTTTTTTTTTTTGGCAGTCCGCGGGCCTCTCACTGTTGTGGCCTCTCCTGTTGCGGAGCGCAGGCTCCAGACGCGCAGGCTCAGCGGCCATGGCTCAGGGGCCCAGCCGCTCCGCAGCATGTGGGATCTTCCCAGCCCGGGGCACGACCCCGTGTCCCCTGCATCGGCAGGCAGACTCTCAACCACTGTGCCACCAGGGAAGCCCTCTTGTGTCTTTTTTATATTTCCAGGGTTATTTCACAGATTTGCATCACTTCTGCCTCTGCCAACCCATTGGTTCTTATTTGTCCCTTGGCTCATTTTGAAAAGTGCCTACTTTTGCTATGCTGCCCATGAGGTGTGGCCTTGCTTCACCCTTCACCTGACAGAGACTTCAGTACCTGCCAGGGCTGGGTCAGGAGGGCTTAAGAATAACCATATGCTGCCTTCCACTCAAAGTTTGTCACTGAGTGTGGCCCATCTGCCGACTCCATCCTTACTTTTGTGATTTTCTTCCTCTCAGCAGTCTCCTTTTCTTTCCAACAACCCGGCTTCTTTAAGAGTCCCATGGATGATTGATTGGATGAGACAGAAACCCAAATCAAACAGCCTTAGGCAAAAAAAAAAAAGAAATTAATTGTCACCAAGATTCCAAGGAAGCCTTGAATAACTGAACATGGAAGCCAGGCCTTAAATGCAGCTTGTCTTTGGGCCCCTGGATTCCATTGTTTCTTTTTTTTTTTTTTTTTTTTTTTTTTTCTTGCGTTATGCGGGCCTCTCACTGTTGTGGCCTCTCCCATTTGCGGAGCACAGGCTCCGGACGCGCAGGCTCAGCGGCCATGGCTCACGGGCCCAGCCGCTCCGCGGCATGTGGGATCTTCCCGAAACGGGGCACGAACCCGCGTCTCCTGCATCGGCAGGCGGACTCGCAAGCACTGCGCCACCAGGGAAGCCCCATTGTTTCTTAAGCCATAGAATGCCTCTCATTGGCCCAACCCAGGTCAGTCGTGGTCATGGGGGCAGTGTTATGTAAGAACACAGCAGTTCCTACAGAAACCACGTGAGTGGAAATGAGGGAGAAGAAATTCCTAGACAACACAGATCGCTGTTTCTAAAGGTGGGTAGAGTTGTTGAACAGGTAAAGCAATCTATCCATCACAGCTCCCTACAGAGCTGCCTGAATATGCCTAAATTACAATAGAAAAGGTTCAAATTCTCTCTTACAGGACTTCTGGGCCCTTGAAAATCAGGGGTGTGGTCAGACAGGGGTTTAGATCCTTACTCTGTTCACTCACTGGAGCCTTAGTTCCAGCCTGTCTGGGACTCTGCTTTACTAGGTGTTATATTTTTTGGTTGTGATATGTTCAGGGTGGACCCAGATTTCACAAAGATAACAACTGGCCCCTTCTTAGCCAACTCTCCCTCTCCTCTCATCTTCCCCAGGTCAGTAAGTGGTACTGTGGATAATCCAATTGCCCAATCTAGAAACCTGGGGGTCATTCATTCCTCTTTCTCCCTCTGCCAATTCCACCTGCTAAATATCTTTCAAACTCTCCACTTCTCTCCAGCCCTGCTGCCTTCTCTCCTGTTCCAAGCCACCATCACCTCTCATCTTGCAGCCCCCTAGTCTTATACCCTGTCAACCTATTTTCCACATTATAGCCAGTGATCTCTTTTTTAAAAAATCTGCTTATGTCCCTCACTAATTAAAACTTTAGTAGCCTCCCAATATTATGCTTCCAAACCCCTCAATATGGCTAATATGTCCCCATCCCACCGACCATGCTTGACCTCTTGCTTATCTCCTCTGCCAAATTGTCCTCTTACTCTCTGTCATCTTCAGTAGCAGACTTCTTTCAGTTTCTCATTGAGACACACCCACTCCCACTTTCATTTTTCCACATGTGCTGTTCCCTCCCTCTGCAACACTCTTCCCCCCTACCCTTCATTCAGCTGACCCTTACTCATGCTTCAAGTCTCAACTTAAACATCATTTCCTCTGGTAACCATCCTTGGCTCTCCAGGCTGGCTTGTTTCCTTTTCACACGTTCCTGTAGCGCTAAGACCTACCATTCAAAACTCAAGTCCCATCTGTAACTACCTGTCTACCACCTGTCTTCCCTCCCAACCCTCCCTGAGGGTCCAGACCTTTCCTATCATGTTCACCACTGTATCCTCAGCACTTACTGTGCCTGGTGCATCGTAGGTTCTAAACAAACGCTTATTGAGAAAGTGCTAAAGGTAAGTCTCTTGGGTATTTTTTTTTAATACTTTTTATTTTGAATTAATTTCAAACTTACTGAAAAGTTTAGGTACCCCAGTACTAGAATTCTTGTATACCATTTACCTAGACTCATCAATTGTTAGCTTTTGTCACGTTTGCTTTATTGTTTTCTATTTATGTAAATTTACATATTTTTTCCAAACCATCTGAGAGTAAATTTCAGATATCATTCTCCTTTTCCCGTGAATACTTCAGTAGTATTTCCTAAGAATGAGGATGTTTCCTTAGATAACACCAGTTATCAAAATGAGGAAAGTTAACAAAGATACATGAGCTCTAATTCTTTTTTTTTTTTTTAAGGAAAGTAGAAAGTACTGGGGAAGGAGGGCAGTCCAGGACTAAGTGCATGCATCACAGGGTCACCTCCCTTTCTCCTTCCTGTCTCTCTCTGCCCTTGTTCAGGAGTTTCCTCAAAAGCTGAGGCCCTGGTGGGGAAGGCAGTACCCTGCTAAGTGTATCTATTTTCCCTCCATGCCCGCACTGGCAGCGGCAACTTCACACCCATGTCCATACCTCACCTTGCCCTTAGTCCTCTGTCAGGAAGCTGGAAGCCCTCTGAACAGGATGGCTTTGTTCTACAATACAAGGTACCGAAGGGAGGAGGAAACCCAGTCCGCCGGAAGTGGAAGTTGGAAGTAAAGGTGAGGCCTAGGAAGTGGGAAGATGGCACCTGGGACCCGCAATCATGTATCGGCATTTCGTGCGTGCGTGAAGAGGGGAACAAGACAAGCTGCGGGGCTAGAGTAAGGTTTGCACACCTTGGGTCCTGGGACTGTCCTGCTCAGCTGAGTGGAATACCAAACGAGGGTGTCTTGGAGCTGCACTTCACTTCAGCCAGGCAATCGACAGGAAAAGCAGCGAGCGAGACCGACAGACTGTCACTGGCAAAATGAACTGTCACCTCCCATTTTTCAGAGGCACGGGGGATGAATTGCAGCCTTGAACCATGCGGCCCGCTGCTGATTGAGTTCCGCTGTCTTAGAACCCCTTCGAACAAGGCGAGTTCATTTCAGACTGACGTCCCACCGCTCATCAATTTAAGAGCCAGTAAAATTAACCACTTCGGAGCTGACTTGCTCCCTCCCCCTGCTTGGATTCCGCATCCTGAAAGGTCACCAAATAAATCTCTCTGGGTCCTACTAGCGTAATATGCAGCTTGGAGACAGGGTCTCAGAAGAGGAGACCACCGAGCCAGAGATAGCCCAGGCCTGAAAGGTTGCCGAGGCCCCCTCACAGCCTCCGGTCCATGGCGGTGGTGTGACAAGACAGGCCTTTGCTAGCTCTGCTCCCACCCAATCAGCTTCTGCTCCCAAGAGATCTAGGGTTGGATAGAGTTGGGTGGCTGAGAATGGTGGTGCTACAGAAGACCCCCTAGTCTTGTGGCAGAGACCTCTATGCACTGCTAGTCTCCCATCTGCTGTGGACTGAATGTTTGTTTTCCACACCCATTCATATGTTGGAACCCTAATCCCCAATATAATGGTATTTGGAAGTCGGCATTTGGGAGGTAATCGGGGTTAAATTAGGTCATGGGGGTGGGGCCCCAATGTTGGGATATAATGCCTTTATAAAATGGAAGAGAAGCTGAAACCTTTTTTTCTTGGCCATGTGAGGAGGATACAGCAAGGAGACGGCAGCCATCTGTAAACCAGGAAGAGGACTCTCACCAGGAACCTCACTATGCTGGCACCCTGATCTTGGACTTCCAGTCTCCAGAACCGTAAGAAACAAATGTCTATTGTTTATGCTGCCTAGTTTATGGTATTATGTTATAGCAGCCCGAACTAAGTCAACATCCTCAGGGCCTTACACATGGTAGGTGCCCGTCAAATGTCTATTAAACCAAATAAGACTTAATTGCTTTAGCATCAACCAGTAGTTTGCATGGACAGGAAAAAGGGATGTTTGCACAAGGACAACTTTACTGTCAGAGCTATTTATTGGGCCCCAGCCCATGCTAGAAACCCACTAGCAAGTTGAAATGCAGCAGAGCAGAGTCCTCTGTATCCAGAAGAAAAAGTGCCTTATGCTGCCTCCCTGCCACACACACTGACCCCTCTTCTCTCACAAAGGCCTGTCCAGTGAGTCTAGTTAGCAAATCTTAGGGCTTCTCCTCTCCTCTATATCTAAGGCACAAATGGTTTCATCAGTACTCTTTTTCTGTTGTTGTTGATATTTATGTATTTATTTCGGCTGAGCCAGGTCTTAGCTGCTGCACTCGGGATCTTTAGTTGCGGCATCCGGGATCTTTTAGTCGCAGTATGCAGACTTCTTAGTTGTGACACACGGACTCTTAGTTGCAGCATGCATGCGGAATCTAGTTCCCTGACCAGGGATCGAACCCGGGCCCCCTGCATGGGGAACGCGGAGTCTTACCCACTGGACCACCAGGGAAGTCCCTCATCAATACGCTTTTGAACCTCTTCTCACCACAGGAGACTGTGGCAGTGGTTGTTTCTGGGGATACAACTTAATCGCTCTCAGGATGACTTTAAGGTATTAAGGTGATTTTAAGGTGAAGGCCAGATGATGTCTATGCCCCAGTTTATATCCACCAATAAGCCAGATTAGTGGTCTCTGGCTGCCCGAAGAGAACATGTTCACATTCCTGTTCTCATCCTAATGCTTTATTTCTGTATTTTCATTGGGGACTTTTGGCCCTACACCTGGAGTGAGAAGACCTAGTTTTCAAATCTGGCTCTACCTTCCCTAACTAAATGACTTGAGCAAATTACTTAACTTATCTAAACCTCATATTCCTCATCTGTAAACCCACATGAGTTGTTAAAAAGTTCAAGTAACATCATGTTTGTGAAAGCCCTGGTAAACTACAAAGTTATGTATGGATGCTGGGGTTTATTCATTTTAGTCTCAGCAGCAAAAAAAACACCTGAGAATAGATACCATACAGTATCTCAAAATTTGATCCAACAATTCCACTTCTAGGAATTTGTCCCACAAAAATATTGTGTTCTGCAAAACGAGGTTTGTGTGAGGAATTTCACTGCAGCTTGTTGAAAAATTGGAGATAACCTAAATGTTGTCAATAGAGGATTGGGTAAATAAATTATGATGCATATATACCATGCAACACTGTGCCATAGTAAATGTAGTAAGATAAAGTAAATAAAAACTTCTTACAGTTGTTATAGCCATGCACCAGTGTCAACTTATATAAATTAACAGGTGTGGTTATCACATCATTAGATACTTGAATGTTCATTAGATACTTGAGTCATGTGTGGTAGAAAAATATGTTCAGCTACCTTAGAGAAATAACCTAAGCTTTAAACAAAATGGGATCATCCCACATATAATACTTGCATTTCCATTTGCTATATCCTGGACATCTCCTTATGTCAGTCCATTTTTACTTTTATAATTTTAAAAAATTTACGTAATAAAACATAGGCCTTTGATTATTAAGACAGTTCTCTGGATTAACTGTTGAGAAAAGAAAGGGATCTGTAGGTAGCTTACATATGTTTTCAGGAATACAAATCTATAAGATTCTACTAGTGTAAGAGCAGCCTCTTGTTAGAAGTTGCAACGGCCTTAATCCAAGAATCAGGTGTCTAGCACTCTTGTCTCAGCTCTGCTATTAACTTACAGCATGACATCAACCGAATCACTTATCTGGGCCCCAGTTTCCACATCCAGAAAATGAGAAAGTACACATTCTCTAAGGTCCCTTCAAGCTGAAAATTCAGTGGTTCTGTGAAATCACTTTTCAAAGATTTAATAAAGGGTGTTTATATATAATAATGGTTTCTGTTCATTTCTGCCACTAACAGGAAGACTTTAACAAGACCTTAAATACTCCATTTACATGCAGAGCAATACACGAAGAATTTTTTTTTAATTTAAACAAAAATGTTCTTGCCCTCAAGGAACCTATAATTTAAAAAGGAAAATAAGACAGTTGAATTAACAGAAATACAGGAGTATCAAGTTTTACAAAAGGAATGTACAGAGTAAGATGGCTGCAGTAGATCAGTGGAACTCAAATTTATGTTCCTCGAAGCCCTAGGGTTCCTTGGAGGGATTCCGAAGCTGCTTCTGGGATAGAGCAAGAGGCTAGGGGAGTGAGAGCTGCCTCTTCCCCATCCCTCGTTTAACGGAGTTAATTCTGCCTTCCTCTGCATCACGCAGCTAGGAAAACTAAGACAGACTTCTAAAGGAACAGCACTGCTAATGGTTCTGAAGAACCTAGGGGCAGGACAGGAATAAAGACGCAGACGTAGAGAATGAACTTGAGGACATGGGGAGGGGGAAGGGTAAGCTGGGACTAAGTGAGAGAGCAGCATGGACATATATACACTACCAAATGTAAAACAGATAGCTGGTGGGAAGCAGCCATATAGCACAGGGAGATCAGCTCGGGGCTTTGTGTCCACCTAGAGGGGTGGGATAGGGGGGGTGGGATAGGGAGGGTGGGAGGGAGGGAGACACAAGAGGGAGGGGATATGGGGATACAAGTATGCATATAGCTGATTCACTTTGTTATACAGCAGAAATTAACACACCTTTGTAAAGCAATTATACTCCAATAAAGATGTTTAAAAAAATAAAGAAAGAAATAGGGCTGCTACAATAAAATTATGAAAACCGCTGGCCTAGATAGTTTCAAAGGTCAGTTCTATCTAAGGTTTCACAATTTTATGATTCTAAGCTGTGTGTAAAGTTTTTATATTCTGCATTCAGTTTTGCATGTACACAGGAAATTAACTTTGTAAAGGTTAATTCTCTTGTAAAACAAATAATTATTTTGTAATATGAATAATGAACCCTAGGTAAATCTGTTAAACACACTCAGATTTTCCTGTCCTGAATTTTCTGAACATGAGGCATGGTTATAATTACAAAAGAATTGGATGGGAAAAGAATTGGATGAGGCAGGCAAAAGGGTTATAAAAAAGATTCACAAGATCCCTGAGACACCATGGGGAAACTGTTGCTTTCATCAGTGAGACCAAAGATTCTGAACTGGAGCTAGAATTCCTGGGCTCTGCCATTGAATCAGGTCATTTCTGTTTCATAGAACACATCTCAGAAACTACCTGGTAATTGACACAATTGCTGAGTGCTTTCTATGCATATTTCATTTAATCCTCCCAACTCCATGAGATGGGTATGATTTTTCTCCCCATTTTACAAACAAGAAAACTGGAACCAGGGGTGGTAAGCACTTCGTTCAAGGTCACAGAGCCAGGGTTCAAACCCAGGGTGTGACAGCCGAGCCCACACTCTCAGCCACCACGAACTCTACTCCGTGTTGCTGTTGGTGACCCACAGGCACTGGGCAAGCAGCTTGCCTTCCAG
Organism: Lipotes vexillifer; assembly: GCF_000442215.2. Taxonomy (NCBI): domain Eukaryota; kingdom Metazoa; phylum Chordata; class Mammalia; order Artiodactyla; family Lipotidae; genus Lipotes; species Lipotes vexillifer. Next base: position 2,315,173 of record NW_006791954.1, on the reverse strand, counting down.
CTGCCGAAGGAATCAAATGGGACTCTGCCTCCATTGCCTCTATAAATTTATTTCGCCTCATTATCCAATCACAAGGAAAGTCTTTCATTTCCTTTATCAAGGCTGGCCCTAGATAAGAAGTTTCGAGGTAGCTGCAGTTTGTTTCCCCTCCCTCGTCATCTAGTGGCTCCTTCTTGACACCAGGAAGGAAAGCAATCCTGCCTCCGTGAAATTTGTTCTGATGCCTCCAGGAAGAATGGCCCGCTCCTTCTTTTGTGCACACACTGAGGACATATACCGTATGTAATACTTTCTTGCTCATTTTACATTTGGTCCTCCCCCCTCCCCAGCCAGACTGTATCTGCCTTAGGAACTAAGACTAATATTTATTCACCTCTGTATCCACAACACCTAACATTGTGCCCGGCATGTAATGAAGTCTTCACACATGTTTATTTGTTTGAGTGAAGGAACGAAGTACACTCATGCTGCCCCCGTGTTTCCTACTGTGTCCCCTGTAGCACCTCACCTATAGCCTTGTCCTGCCTGAGAACCCCGTCTTTAGGTCAGACTTTATCCATCCTCCCTTTCTCGTCCAGATCTGCTCCCTGCCCTCCAAACTGATAACTTGTTAGCTAACCTCATGCCTAATGAGTGCTAATGAGGTCAGCTGGGGTTAATATGTTAATGTATTACTTCCTTTGATAATGTATTTTCACTTAAGCTAGAAACAATTCCTTGACCTAATGGAGCCATTTCTAATGGTGGATGCACTATGCCAGCATACCAGCATTCAGGAAGGGGGGGTGGTATTGGGAAATAGTTGACAGGAGGGTTTTAAGAACTCCTATTTCAGGACTCCTGAAACGATGTCACCCACCCACTGGTGTAGGAGAGTCATAGAACTAAAATGGCAAAGCACGTGGATACTAACACTGAGAGTAGGTGTGGTCTCCACCCTGAGCAAATGAGTTGACCAAAGATGAACTTTGATCTGCCTCAAGGGTTTGGGGTTCTCCCACTGACCTTCAAGCTAGGTTAGGGTCACCTGCATGGCAGACTCCTCCAGGAGAAAGGAGCCAGCACTGTGTTTGATGGCATGAGGCTAGGCTGTCAAGGGGGCAGGAGTCATCTAATAAATCCCTTTCACTGTACAGAGGAGGAAACTGAGGCCCGACAGAGAGACAGGTGAGGCATGATACCAGATTGGGAACTAAATACTTTATTTCCTTGAGCTTACCTATGGGAAACTTGCTTTTTAACTTATTTAAAGCACCATACACATTAGTTATTGTTAAGCCTGTTATTTTCTACTATGTTCAGTAGTTTAAAGGATCTGACCCAAAGCTTAAGGCTTTGGACAGCTGCAGACACCATCATCCAAATCTCAGGAAAGTGCATTTAATTATTGAAACCTAATTCACATCTAGAATCCTAACTGGAAACTGTAATATTTAGCTTTCCAGCCTCTGCAATACAAAAAAAAAACACACAAACAAACCCCCCCCACACACCAGAAACAGTAGGAATGGACCAAGTGCTATTGAGCTTATCCAGTACATTAAGTATTATATTTTTTAGAACCTTCTTAAACCTTTGTCAGGTTGAAAGAACTGGTATCTCGTCTTGATTTATATTTATTAGATTATCCGTAAAGAACTTCTAAAAATGTATCTATGGCCTTTTGTATTTACTTCTTTTGTAAATACAAGTTCTACTCCTTACCTATTTTTCTCTGTGGGTATTTGGCCTTTTTTTTTTTTTCCTATACTGTAGACTTTTAAGAACTCTTTATATAGTAAGGGTATTAACCCACTAACCAAAGGCCATTTTCAAAATGTCATATTTTGCCAGGGACCAGCCCTGATCTGATTAACCCAGCTGAGGTCCCCTTTGTTTGGCATCCCCTCAATACTGACACATTTGGTTTGTTCCATATGTATTCTGCTTTATTCAGTGCATGTATACATACCTTTTTTTAAATTATTTTTATTATTTTCTTCTTCACACTCCCAGCAGCAGAATTGGGTTTGTCTGTTAGGGAGATAGGACTGCTAGAGAGCTCTCAGGTCAAGGACAGACAAACAGCAGTGGTCTGGGATCTGGAGATGAAGGCGCAGATGCGTGGTCTGCCTTGTTCAAGAGTATGATAAAGGTCTAAACGCTGTGAAGTCAGTTGGCAAGATGGGGTGGAGGAATCAGATGACGGGAGTCTGCTGTTCAGGAAGACATTTATAGTCACATCACAAGTTAACAAAACACATCTAAATGGCCTTGATCTTCTTTTATACTTCCTGCCTAGGTAGGAGGATGTGGTCTCAGGAGCTAGCACTGCAGATATGAATAAAAGGCTTTAGCTGCTTAAGGAAGTAATATATAAAGTAGCAGCTGCATTTAGGTCCCTAACTGTTATTATAGATATTTAATTATGTCTTATGTGTTACCAAATATATTTACTGCAATTAGACAGATTTTCTAAATAGCTTACCCAATACTCATCCTTCTTTATTTCTAGCAGATCTGCCTCTCATGATAAAGGCTGAAAGTATCAGACTCTTGCTTTCCCAGGTTCACTTGAAGCTAGAGACAGCCACATGAGCCAGTTCTGGCCAATGAGAGGTAAGAGGAAGACCATACTGGGAGATGTCTGGGGACATTTTTCTTCTAGTTAAAAGGATGAGCATGCATGAGGCACCTGCGCTTTTTTCCTTCATGGCTGTGAACACAGTTGTATGAAAACATGATTCTTCAACTATGGCAACCATGCAATAGCAAGTCTAAAGACCAAGAGCCAATGCTGAGAGTAAAGAAATAAAAGGATGAAAGAAGTCTGCTCAGTTGTAGTATTTTTCAGCTGATGAACCAAAGTAGGACCTCTACACTTCTTTTGTGAGACAGTGAAAACTGCTATTGAGGCTTTTTGTTAAGTATTCTTGTTACCTGCCTCTGAAAGCATTTTGATACATTGAAAATGCAGAATGATACAGAAACTGGAATTGTAAGTATATAAAATATGTTAGTATCGGGATAAGGACCAGATGGTATAATGACTGATACCAGGATATTCTATAGAGAGGTGGGAAAAGGAGGCCCAGGGCTCAGACTTGGACATTCTGATTTAATTGGCCTGGGTAGGACCCAAACATTGGTATTTTTTAAAAAAATGTCTTCCAGGTGATTCTAGTATGTACAGGTTTGAGAAACTGTGATCTAGTCCAGCTCTTTATTTTACCTTTGGGGAAACTGAGAATCAGGTAATATGACTGGTAGAAACCATACTATGCAAAGGTAAGCCAAGAGAGGATTGTGCGAAAGTCTTCAGGGTCACTTCTTCCCCTTACCTCGGGCCCACTGGATATGCAGTGTCTCCTAAGTCCTGTCTACACTGAGCCCTGAAATATTGCAACCTGCAGGGCAAGGCCCTGTGTCCTTTCCTAGGCCCCTATCCTGGTCAAAACTCTCATTCCCTTAGGGATCTGCTGGGCAACTAGCAAACTAATCTTAAATGAATTCTAGCCAAGTTGTTAATGACAGATAATGGCTTAATGCATTACTCCTCCCAGATAACATTTCCATTTTAATAAAAGCCTTTAATGCCTAACCCAAAGGAAACAGTGCAGAGACTGAAAAGTACAGAGACTGCAAGTACCTGGAACCCTCTGCCCCCTCTCTGTCCCTAGAAGACATCTCCAAAGTGTAACTGAGGCTTTCTGAGAAGTCCACAGGGCTCTGGACAGCCCCTACCAACCAGTGATGGGAGTTACCTTGTAAGATGAAATCTATGTGCCAACCCTATTGTCAAACAAATATTTGTCTGGGAGTAAGGAGACTTGAATCCTACTTTGAGGCTTTGACATTACCTGGATACATGGTCTTAAACAAACTATTAAACATTTCCGGGTCTCAGTTTCCTTATCCACAAAATGGCATTAGGATTGATGGGTCTCCAGGCTGGTTGCTGCTACCAAGTACCTCTTCCCTTTACTCCGCACCAGGGAAGGAAATTCACCCGAAACAGGGACATCACCTTTCTAGATCTATTTGGGGACTTTCCTGTCCCTAAAAGACCCTGGAGAAATAACGTAAACCGGCATTTGGGGAGACTGCTAAGAGGCTAAATCTTGTGACACTGGGAGCCCAATGGCGTGGTTCAAGGAGCCCAAGAGTGGCCCAGTGGAGAGTGTTCTATCAGCCAGAGGGGCAGAGCCTCTGTGCGAGGTGTGTCAGGAATGGGTGTGACCGCTCCAGAAGACACATCAAGTGGGGAAAATCAGGTGTGCAGATAACGTTTTGTAAATGCCTTTCTAATTCTCAGTGCTCCACGAAGGAATCTCAGAGATTAAATTAAGCTGTTAACCCTCTAGGCACTCCTGTCGTTTATTGTTAAGGAATTAATAGGAATGTGGGAATGCAGATGGCCTGGCTGTCAGCTCAGCGAGGCGATTTTTCTGATCTCCACGGACGTTTCCAGCATCTTTCATTAAGCGCTCATGTACCAATTTGTCATTTTAACCGAGCAGGAAAGAAACTCACTGAACTCCCTGGTTCAGGTGCTGGGAGTTAAATCCTCCCACGACAAGGCCTACAGGGCTGCATCCGCAGGGGAGGCTCCGGCTCGGCTCCCGGCGATGGTGAGTGGCCTCTGATGGAGGTGGGGTGGAGTGGAGCCATTTCAGGAAGGAAGTCGGGATCCCCAAACCTGGCTGTCCTGAGCACAGGTTTCAGAGGATTGCAGGAGAGTCCGCTCTAGAAATACTAAACAGAGCAGAGATGTAAAGAAACTTCAACTTCCTCCTCAAACGCTCCAGGACGCTGGTAGCCTGCTCAACGAGGGGAGGCGCCACCTACAGGAGACAGGAAGAACTGCCACCTGGTCTGGAGACTTCAACAGTTCGATGGCAGGGATTAACCCGGCCCCACCCCTGCTTCTCCTCGTCGCATCCCCTAACGTTTATCGAATGCTTTTCTCGTGCCAGACATTGTCCTAAGCGCTTGACATGTATTAACTCTTTTAAACTTGACGATAACCCTATGAGGTAGGTGTTATTGTCGTCCCTGTTCTATAGACTAGAAAGCTACAGCTCCGAGAGAGTAACTTGCCCAAAGTCACGCCGTTAAGCGAGAGGCAGGGATCCCCACCCTGAGAGTATAGCTCAGAGCCTGGATGCTCAACAAGCATTACCTTAAGGGGTGTGTGGTGGAATAGAGTCGGTCCTAACTCTCCCCATGATTCACAGTGTAACTCAGGGCCAAGGATTTAACTCAGTGGGCCTTCAGTTCTGCACTTTGGCGTTCCCATATTTTTGAGACACCCTTACGCATCTGGAGAGAAAATTGTTGCTAAGGTAATCGTAATCTTGCGTAATAAAAAAAGTGGGGCGGGGGGGGCTTCCCTGGTCGCGCTGTGGTTGAGAGCCCGCCTGCCCATGCAGGGGACACGGGTTCGTGCCCCGGTTCGGGAAGGTCCCACACGCCGCGGAGCTGCTGGGCCCGTGAGCCATGGCCTCTGAGCCTGCGCGTCCGGAGCCTGTGCTCCGCAACAGGAGAGGCCGCAACAGTGAGAGGCCCGCGTACCGCAAAAAAAAAGAAAAAAAAAAAAAGTGTTGGGGGGGAGAGTAAGGGTGGTAGGCATTGTGTAGCCCTCATCTTCAGTTTATAGATGAGAATTAGAGAGATAAGGACCCAACCATGATTCCATTCTCAGTGACAGGGCAAGAACTAGAATCCAGGTCTTCTGCTTCCAGTCCTGTGCTTTCCCCCCATGCAACACTCCCTCTTTAATCATCCATAGCCAGAATGGGATCTAGATATGGAAGAAAGCTAATCACACACATTGTGGCTTCAGAGGCTCCAAGTCCACCCTCTGATGAAAATATGCTTTTTGGTTTTTTAGCCTGATGGCTCTTATCTGAAATCCCACCATTAGTGACTCATGTCTTTCACTAAGACTTTGATCCTATACTCTCAGGACCAGTAAGGCTTTTACTGGTGGCTGTCATTTCATGTGTACGTGATTGACTTCTAAAGCAGTGCCACTGGAAGTGTGGTCCACAGATGGCAGCATCCGTGTCACCTGCATATTGTTAGAATTGCAAGTCATGGGGTCCACCCTAGACCCACTGAGTCAGACCTACCTTGATTCTCAAACTTCAGTGAATGTGCTTAAGTTGTCACCTGAAAAGCTTATTAAAACAGAATTTCATGGGATAACCCCTCCCCACCCCATCCCCAAAGATTCTGATTCAGCAAGTCTGCGGGAGGGCCTCAATAATTTGCATTTCTAACAAGTTCTCAGATGATGCCTCTGCTGATGGTCTGGAGACTATACCTTGAGTAGCACTGAAAAAGTTCCTGATAGCAGATATTGAGAGGGGACAAGAGGGAGAATAAGCACCCTGGGGTAAAAAGAGAGATAAAGGTTATTGTCGAGAGTGAAAAGGGTACAGAATAAGGAAACTTGAAGTGAAAAACTGCTGAGGGTATGGGTTCACAACTGTGCCTCTGTATTTCCATTTGAGTATGTTCAAATATGAAAACCATTAAGTGATTTAATACAATGTATAAATGTGGGTAAACTGAATGTGTCTAGCCATGGTAAAGTCTATTCTTGCCTCGCCTTTTGCTGAGCCCTGCCTCTCTCAGTTACAAATAGAAATCTTCCCAGTCTCCTCTGACCATCAGTTAGCTCTCCAATTTCATTCCAGGGTTAACTGCACTGCAGTGGCAGACAAAGCTGGCCTGATGGCAGGAATACTGTTCCCCGATGGTATCAGAACCTCTTCTGTATTTCTGTTTGCTGTGCGACTGTCACTTGTATACAATCACTTAGAGACTCTGATATTAAGACTTGGGCTGCAAATCACCCCCATGGCACAGCTCCAGTGGAAAAGGAAAAGGGGCTTCAGTGGCAACCAGATATCAAACACGAATTACAGTGCCCCTGTACCAAAATAGGCATCTTTAAGAAATCATGTCTTCTGGTCCTCCTTTGCTATACTTCAGGTAATATGGTACCCAGAGGAACCCAGATAGATAACAATCTCTTCTATTTGTAAAGACCACTTGTGAAGGAAACTCCATAACCTCCCGGCGGTGGAGCGTATTATTGTTCAGCAAATATTCAGCCTCCTCTATGCCCTTCCATGGGGGGAGAAAACTTCCCCACTCCACGGATGATGGATTTAGCCACGTGACTTGCTTTGGCCAATGAAATGTAAGCAGAGATTTTAACTCTACTTGCTTGGCTTGGCTTTTCCATTTCTATCCTTGGCCATGAGAAGAGCAGGCCCCTGTCACTTTGGCCTGAGTCCCAGAATGAGAAGGTACATGGAGTGGACCTGAACAAGATCCACAACATGGAACAGAGGCAATGCAGACAATCTGCAAACCCGTAAGCAAGAAATAAGTTTTGTAACCTCTGAGATTTTAGGTTATTTGCTGTACAGCACTATTTAGTAAAGTCGACTGATACACTCCCTCAGGCACCTTTTCCACTGAAGTTTTGCCGGTAAGTTTTTCACCATGTCTAACCTGAGTCCTCATACATTAAGGTAAAGATCCATTCCATTTGCAGTCCAAACAAGGAGTCACTAGATTACATTCTTGATTCTAAATGTCCAAGAAATGTAGCTTGATTTATTTACTATCTATTTGGGCTACAAAAGTAGAGATGCCCTTGGGGAATTATTTGTTTTACAAATAGTACTTATGCTTGTCCTTATTGGAGCTATTGAAGGTGGGTTCTCAAGAAGTGATCATATCCTTCAGGAACCAGAGAGGTAGTGATGGGAGAGGTGAGAGTTTAGAGACCTGATTAAAATATTGTAGCACTCCCTTATTCTCTCCCAGCTGTTTCTTAGCACTTATCACATTTTGCAATTATTTTATCTATTTGCCTGTTTTCTCTTTTTATTTGTTTGTCTCCCCCACTAGAAAGTGTTTCCATATGGCCAGGGACAGTGTTTATCATGCTTACCACTTTATCATCCAGTTCTCAGCAGACTCCGGCATGTAGCAGTAGCTCCAAAAATATTTGTTGAATAATTAAATGAATTCTAATTAGGTATGTCACTAGACCAGGTAAGAGGGAAACAATTTTAAAAAGCATGGGCTCTGTAGTCTAAAAACCTGTCTCCAACATTATGTAATCTTAGACGGTTCAATGGGCACCTAATTTTGAAAAAGTCTGAATGACAATAATAATAATAAGTCAGTGGGGAGCCACAGAAGAATTCTGAGCTGGGGAAGGACATGATCAAGACAGCATCTTGGGATAATGTATCTAATTGCTGTGTTCAGGGGTGGCTTTGCAGAGAGACCAGGTAGGAGGAAATTTCAGAGTAAGGTGATGAGGGCCTGGAGTACAGGCTGGCAGTGGAAGTTAAAAGGAGTGAGACTGCGATGGAAAATTCAATGACCCTCTCGCCAGATGGGAAAAGGAGGCAGCAAACAGGGAGTGTCTATATAGCTGAAAGAGCAGAAGCACACAACAGAGATACGCAAATTTGGAGAAGAGGCCAACTGTGTTTGGGTGAGATGATAGGTTCATTTAGACACATAGAATTTTAGGCAGTGGCTGGTTCTCAAGTGAAAACACCCAGCCTCTGGTTAGAAATTCAGGACCGCATCTGGAGAGTGAGGTCAGAGCTGGAAAACCGCACACGGACATTAGACGCATGGCGGTGACCGTGTAGGAAGAGAAAAGCCAGAGATTGAAGCCAGCCTTGAAAGCCAACTAGTTACTAGGAGCAGGAAGGTGAGGAGGGGCTGGTGAAAGGACCAGAGCAAGCAGGATCAGCAAAGGGTCTCAGAAGCCAAAGAAAGAGGGTAGACAGCATTTTGATGTCCAGCCCTCTCTCTTGCGGGACGGCATTGGCTGTCAGACTTTGCGAGGCCTCTTTTAGGAGCAGAGGGAAACATCCTTCAACTTGACTCCCTTGCCTCTAACCACCTGGGTGGCTGGGGGCCCCCAAGGCTCTGTGAGCCTTTGAAGAAAAATCCAGGGAAAGGAAAATGGAGAAATATGATCAATAACAACAAGCCTTGTTTTTTTCCACTTCATATGCAGGAAGCAATCCAGGGCTGTAGCTGGTGCTATGATGGGTGTATTCTGCATGTTCAAAAGGTCATCTGGCATGGAGACAGGCTAAATTATGGCTGGAGTGTATGAATCTGAGGACGTTCTCCATTAACATTTATTAGGAATTGTCATCGCTTCAACCCGCATGGGCCCCAGATGTGGAAACCCCAACTGCCCCAGACTTCTCTTCCGGGCTGCAATCTCTCCTCTGATTTATTGTTATTAAACATGACCAGATTTTGTAGAGGGGAAAATTGAAGAAAGCAACACACACATGGGGAACTGTTGGGTGGAGGCTGCCAAGAGAAACAAACCATTTTATCCTATCTGGTGACAGTGGGAACACATGGAGACACAAACCATTGTGCCTCTTTCCTAAATCAGAAACATGCAGGCCTGAGCCTCTGGGCATCTGTTCACAGGGCAAATGTCTTCACCCTGAGGGTGAGCGAGGGGCAGTTGAAGGTAATGAGAAATGCTAAGAATAGAATTCTAGAAGCCACGGCAGGGACCCTCTTCCTCAAAATATATTACCTTCCAGGGCAGATGACTTCCTGGGAGTCAGTCACACCCTCTGCATATCATTTTTCTTATCAGTAACATTTACTCTTCCACTGTGTAGTGATTGTGAGGGATCCCAAGAAGTCAAAGTTAGAGCCCCACCTTCTGGCTGCTTATAATTTATTTTGTTTATTCACTCATTCAGCATAATTTTATTAAGCACATACTATGTAGCAGGCATTATCATAGGTTTTGAGGAAATATTAGTAAAGCAGAGAGATAAAGTCCAGGCTGGCAGGGCACCTACATATGTATGAGGGAACAATATCAGAAAATACCAAAACAGTAGCTAATAGACAAAGAAGTGTGTGAGAAGGAAGGCAGCATAAAGAAGGGATACTGCATTAGGAGTCAGGAAAATTGAATTCCCATCCTGGCTCTACTACCTAAGAGTCTTGTGCCCTTAGGTAAGTTATTTAACTTCTTGGAACCTCAGCTTCTTGTTCATAAAATGGCGATAAACCTACCTCACCTCACCTCACTGGTTTCTTGTAAAATATAAATGAGGTAATGTATTTGAAGAGTTCCTTGTAAACTGCAAATTGCACTATGGTGTCAGGGTTTTTTATGATCAGTGCCAAATAAATGATACGGTGAGTGTATGGGACAGTACGCTCCCGAGCCAGAAATCTGGGGACTCATCCTCTTCTGCCTTGTCTTGGGAAAAGGAGCAAGCAGGATTATCCCCAGGCGCTGGACATGTATGTGTCCCTTGGGGAGTCTTTTACTCATGGAGTCTGGATATCTTGCTGATCTTGCTAACAGACCAAACCTGGGAAATCCTCACTTCACTATGCCTTTTCCTAGACCTGTGCGTGGAAATTATCCTATGCAGGAGTTGTGGTGGGTGAACATAGGTAATGAGGAAAGTCTCAAAGGCGCTAGGTCCAATTACCTTTGTTTTTGCATTGTTCCTCCTTAAGATTATCTAGGTTCCAAGGAGAAGGAATGATGTTAATCCATTCCCTTGACCCATCTTTCAACTTTACATCCCTTGGCCACCGCAATGCACTTATAGCATATGTATAAGCTGGCACACACACCTGCATCATACCTGGAATTGGTGGGGATATCCCTAGGGCAGACTTTCTTATACCAGGGACTAAAGCCCCAGCTGCTTCCTCCTAACATGCAGCTAACCATGGGGTATCCTTCCTAAGCCTCACAAGCCCATGCATCCTTGACCTATAAAGAAAGAAGGCCTTGGTGGTGCAGTGTTTAAGAATCTGCCTGCCAATGCAGGGGATATGGGTTCGAGCCATGGTCCATGAAGATTCCACATGCCACGGAGCAACTAAGCCCATGCGCCACAACTACTGAGCCCACGTGCCACAACTACTGAAGCCCGCACGCTACAGCCTGTGCTCCACAACAAGAGAAGCCACCGCAATGAGAAGCTCATGCACCGCAACGAAGAGAAGCCCCCGCTCGCTGCAACTAGAGAAAGCCCGCGTGCAGCAATGAAGACCCAACGCAGCCAAAAATAAATAAATAAATTTATTTTTAAAAAAAAGAAAGAAAGAAAGCAGGCTTAAGCTGCTACCTAGCACTCATCACTAGTTGAGTGAGGGTTCCCATTAATCCAAAAATTGGAGCATCTCTGGCTTATACATGTCCAGGAATGGGAGTACCACCCAAGATTTTTCTCCTGGTAGCCATCCTTCCCACACACAAACACAAGCACATTTGTTTATTCAATATTTAGGGTCTATGAACAGTTTCCAGAGCTGTGACTTCAAAAGGGCTTGCCTTAGGTGCCAGGGATGGAGCAGGGGCCTGAATTATAGCCAGGGGCCATGAGTAATGACACCCCGGCAGCACCAAAAGTGCACTGGCCATTGGGTCGTTATTCTACCCAGGGGAAAATTCTAGTGGGGAGTGAGAGCATTTTCCCCCTGTCCCATCCCAGGGCTTGGTTGAAACTTGTTTCCTTTTGGGAGGTCACTGGCTTTCTCAAGCAGCTTTGACTATAGGGGTAAGGACAAGAAGAGGAAAGAAGCAGGCAGAGGAGGTTGTGGGGAATTGTGCATATTCCCTAAGGGTTTCCTTCAGCTGGGGGTCTGCAAACCCACCTCTTTGTAGCTTGGCATTGGGAAAGGGGGATGACAGAGAACAGAATTTGGGGTTGTTGCTAGATACCTGAGTTACAACAGAGAGTATCTGGAGAGAAGGAAAGGAAGGGGAGGTGAGAAGTGAGAAGGGAATGACTAAGGGGGTTTTTACAGCTCTGGTTTTCCTTAGGTAGACAGACCCTGCGGCTTAGGGGTTGGGATGGTTATGGCTTAAGACCCTGTTACCCCAAGGGTCGTTCACAGGCCTCAACATCAGCCTCAGCTGGGATCTTAGGCCACAACCAAAACCTAACGAGTCAGAAACTGCCTTGTAATCCCTAAATGGTTAGTATTGTCCATTGAAGTTTCAGAAGCATTAGCCTAGGATGCTAGGATGGGAATGACTTCCTGCAGTGAGCCACCAGGGACCTGCACTGGATGTTCTCTCTGCCTTTCCAAATCCCCTCTCCATCTTTTTCCCTCCCCTGCCCTTGGTGCTGGTGCTGGGAGGTGACCTTTATGAATTGCTTCAACAGGCTCCCTGGTCTTCTGACTTTGGGTTGGGTTCAGCCAATGGTCAATGCTCAAGAAACAGTGCCTTAACCTGAAGGTTTTAAAGAGGAAGGAGGACACGTTTATATCATGCAGCAAGTCACTGGAGAAGACCGAAGGTAGGGGGAGTGGGACATGGGGGTCCTTATTCCCCCATGTCCCTGCCAGCTGGGCCTCAGGTTGGCAGTGGCTGTGTTCCTCAACTGAAGGCCACAGCTCCTGTGGGGCAGTCTCTCCTACAGCTCTTTCCAGATTCTGGGGAATGTTCCTTCGCTAACCCTTCAGGCCTAGAGTGCTAATGGTTCCCCACTCTGGCTAACTTCACCACCCTGTGCATTTCTCTCAACCCTACCCGTATGTTTATAAATATGCCTTTATTAAACTCTTCTCAAACAAACCCTGCTGGAGCGTGCCATACCTTTCCCAACAGGATCCCGATCAATACAGGACCCTGGAGAATGGACTCAGAAGTTCTTGCTCGTGGTTAGGGAAGGGGACTAGATGAGCACCTCCAATTTAAGAGTCTTTGAGACTGAAGGGGCCATTTTCAATCCAGCATACTATTTGTTGTGCGATTCTTGTTTCTGGAATAGAAAAATATATTACAGGAGCACTTGGCACTTTCTCCGACATGCCTTGGCTTCTGTGCTACAGTCTGTTTTCGTGTGCACGTGCGAGGCACACAGAGGTAGACTGGATCTGCTTTGCGAGCACTGATTTTTAACTTTTCTAGAATTTTGCAAAACAGTTGTTTTAAAAAACTAAAATTAAGTAAAGTTACAATTAAATAAGTTATATTTTTAAACAAAAATAATAAATACTAAAAACTCATCCCTTAATTATTTTGCTAAATTTTACTGTAACTTAACCTTTTGGGGTTATTTATGTGTGTTGTAGCTATATGGTAGAACTACTATATACTGGTGTGCTACTACACATCTCTTCCTAATTCTGCCCTCAATGATGTCATAATGACAGCTCGAAATTAGACATGGTGGGAGTATTTACACCAAGGAAATTGGCAAATGCTACAGATCAGGACAGGACTTTTTTTTCTGGAAAGCTGTTTGTTAAACATTTTCTAGCACATCACGGGGGTTAGTTAGTCCCTATCTTTGGAGGGGGCTGGAGAGATGAATGGGAAGAAGGGAATACTTGAGATGGTCATGGTGTTTGGACTTGGGCATTTTTAGGAGAGATCCATATGCTCAGTTTCTGTGGAGAGAGAACCAAGTGGAACAGACTTGGCACTTGACAGGAAAGGATAAACAGAGGGGGGAAATGTCCTCTTCAGCTCCGCAGGGTAGGGTGGATTAAGCAGGCCTTTTAGTATGTGAGATGTGGTATTAATAATAGCTTACTTTCACAATGGGGTTGTTTGTTTAAAAGCTCTCAAAGTACTTTACATCTATTACCTCTTTCATCTATCAAGTATTTGAGTGAGCAAGGGAGAAGCAATAGAGACATTTCTTCTTAAAGATAGAACAGCTGGGGCTCAGGGCGGTTAAGTGACCTTTCTAACCTCAGAAAACTGGGGCCCAGGGGGCAACAGGGTCCAATACCCAGAGCTGGACACTGATCAAAATCCCTCCCCTACCAGCTGCCACTCGTGTGACCTTGAGCGAGTCGTCCAAGTTTTCTGACCCTCAGTTTCTTTATCTGTGGCAAGTTACTAGACGAATAAATGAAAGAATGTGTATTAATCACCAGATGTATGTGGTCGGTGCTCATGGTGAGTTGAGTTTAATAGATGTACACGCAATGACTTTGTAGGGGCACAAGAGGAAGAGC
>NW_006791954.1:2243525-2301066 GCF_000442215.2 Lipotes vexillifer | reverse complement strand
GGCAAAAGAGGAAGAGCGTAGAGTACACAGCACCAACAGCTTAGATGGCACAATGGGCATCAGTGTTCTTAAAACGCACACAGGTTATTCCAACCAGTATGGAATTTCACTCACCTCTGCACCACACGTGGTCTCTCTCTATCCTGTTGGAGCCTCACTCCCCTTCCTCTCTTTTCTCCTTTTTCCTCTCTCTCATCAGAGCAATACTCTCTCTTCTCTAAAGTTGTGGTAACATTTGCCATGTGACAAGCACATATAAAGGCATTTTCTGAGCAGAGTTTCTTTCCTAAGAGAAATTCTGTCAATGAAATGATTTACAGTGTAATTATGTATTCCACATACATTTTATTCCATTATACATGTAGAATTCTTTGCAGAGGGTTTTCCCACCCACTTTTTCTTTGACCCTCAGAACCACCCTGTGGCAAGAATTACAATTATAACCACTTTACATTGGGGGAAACTGAGGCCTGGGAAATTGCCCAGGGTCTTGACTTGTAAGTGGCTGAGTCAGGACTTGAACCTGGCATTGTACACTGCACAACAACCATGCTGGGTATGAGTCTTATTTCCTCAGCGCGGGAATGCTCTAGTCTGCCTCCTAAAGGAAACTTCCAATTCTGCCTCCTCTGCCATTCAGTTAAGCCATCTACTGAGAGCCTGTAGTGGGTAGATTCCTGAGCTAGATACCAGGTCTTGGATGAGAAGTTAGGAGACCCAGGTTGGAGCTCTGATTCCTTTCCTAACTTGCTATACGGCCTTGCGCAAGAAGCAGAGTTGAGAGGCAGGAAGGTACCATGTTGTAAACAATGCTACTACATTCAGGCAACTTTACATCATTTCTTCATGTAGCCTTCACCACCGCTCTATGAGATAGTATCACTATTTTAATTTTCAAGATGTGGAAACTGAGCCTCAAAGAGCTTGAGAAACTTGTTCAAGGTCATCTAGGTGGTAAGTAATAGAGATGGGGTTTGAACCTCTGTCTCTCTGACTCTAAATTCCACCTTCACTTCCCATACCACCCTCTAGGTCCCTGTTTTCTGAGGCAAATCCAGGCCCCTAACCTCTATGGATCACAGCTCTTACTTCCCTCAGCTGCTGGATTACGTTCCTAATCTGGCAGGGGGCGCAGGACTGGGAAACTTTCATGCCATCATCAATCTTCTCCCCAGTTCAGAAGTGAGGGGTTCTGATTACCCCAGCCCCCCTCCTCCACTTCTGAGATGATGCCGCATTTCACTTGGGGTCAGCAGACACACCTCTCCTCTTCTATAGCATTCTTCAGGGTGTGGG
Organism: Lipotes vexillifer; assembly: GCF_000442215.2. Taxonomy (NCBI): domain Eukaryota; kingdom Metazoa; phylum Chordata; class Mammalia; order Artiodactyla; family Lipotidae; genus Lipotes; species Lipotes vexillifer. The sequence continues at coordinate 2,299,770 of NW_006791954.1, read as the reverse complement.
TTCCTCACCCACAGCTCATACCTACGCTGGGGCAGACTGTTCATTAAGGGGCAGGCGGGGCAGAGGCTAACCAAGATAGAACAGAGATCCATCAAGGTGCCGAGCTGACAGGTGCATTGCACTTGCTTCCAGCCAGAGGAGAACCTGACTCATAGGAGAGGACTTTGGAAAGGGAAGGGAGGATGAAAAAAAGAGAGAGAGAGAGGGAGGGAGAGAGAGATCAGATCACTCTAATTATACGGCTCTAAATCACCGGGAACCTTGGCTCAAACATCCAAGTGATGGAGGATAGATTTTTCATCTTGACTCCTGCTAATTTTCATTGATTTATGTGGCTTGAAAGCCTTTATTTTCTACTTAGAGGCAGCCTGCTCCTGCTAAGGAGGTGCGGGACTCCCCTAAATGCTCTCACCATGGAGAGGCAGGAGGCAGAGGTGGCCTTGGGGGCAAGGGCTGAGTTTCCTGCTTGGTTTCAGTTGCCGCCTGAGAGCCACAGTGCTTAATGGGAGCCGCTGGCCTGCCATAGCCGCCTCCCAACTCCCATCCCCAGAGCCCGCCTGCTTCTGGTCACAGCTCCTTGAGTTTAACACTCCTGGCAGCTTAGTACTCTGGCTTTTTATGTGCTAGGCCATAATATTTGGTGAGCTGTGAGATGAGATGGGAACATTTGCAACTGGCACTTCCCTTCCGGCCCTGCCCTGTGATTCGGGCCAGTGGTGTGACAAAGTGAGGCCAGCCCTCCTCCCCACTCTGGCTCCCACCTGTGGCTATTTGGCACCATGTCCTTCCTTCGTTTTTCTCCTCTCCCCCATGATCCCATGTCGGCTAGACTCCCATAGCTCTTGGCTTTCGAAAGAGGGTATTCAATCCGCACATTCTAAATCATGAGCTCAGTTAAACATCTTAAAGAGCAATTCTTAGTCTGCCCAGGAGCACATTCCAAAAGGGGAGGGGTGTGTGTCAGGAGGAAGGCTTTCTAAATGTCATAGGCTATGTAAAAATCCTGACTGTGGGCTTCCCTGGTGGCACAGTTGTTGAGAGTCCGCCTGCCAGCGCAGGGGACACGGGTTCATGCCCCGGTCCGGGAAGATCCCACATGCCGCGGAGCGGCTGGGCCCGTGAGCCATGGCCACTGAGCCTGCGCGTCCGGAACCTGTGCTCCGCAACGGGAGAGGCCACAACAGTGAGAGGCCCGTGTACCGCAAAAAAAAAAAAAAAAAAAAAAAAAATCCTGACTGACTATGACAAACCGAAGAGGAAGCCAGTGAGTCAGCCAGCGAAGGTCAAGTTTTCTTGGGGATTAGAACCATGAGAGAGCAGTGTGCAGACTTTGAGAATTCCACTTCCTCTATCAGAGGCCCATGGGGAGTCATTTGGGCACCTCTGGTCCATTTCTCCCAGTCTGTGGTCCTTGAGCTCTCCCTGCCCCTTCACCTAGCCCAGGTGAACCCACAGTTCAGATTCCTATGGGTCCCTCCAGGCATCCTCCATCTACAGTTGTCTTATTTTCTGCTTCATCTTCCCCCTACCCTGGCCTTCTACTTGCAGCTACTTTCCAGGAATAAAGGAAGTTTTGTTATGGCAGCACGGTACAAGGAAGTGGAGATGATTGTTTCTTAAGGGGTGTTGGTTTTGAGTATATATGGATCAAGAGTTCTTTAATAAAGTTATTACCAGAAGATGACTCTGATCTAGATGCAGAGCCAGCCTTCAGATACAACAGGAACAGTGGAATCTTCTAATGTGTCTTACACATTTGGTGCTGTGGCCTAGACATAGTGGGATGAATAAGGAAATTTCTGGATTCCTGGGGAAGAAGCAAATAATCAGGATGAAAGATTATACTCTTATAATAAAGATGTCCTGGGCTTCCCTGGTGGCACAGTGGTTAAGAATCTGCCTGCCAATGCAGGGGACACGGGTTCAAGCCCTGGTCTGGGAAGACCCCACATGCCGCGGAGCAACTAAGCCTGTGCGCCACAACTACTGAGCCTGCGCTCTAGAGCCTGCCAGCCACAACTACTGAGCCTGGGTGCCACAACTACTGAAGCCCGCACGCCTAGAGCCCGTGCTCTGCAACAAGAGAAGCCACCACAGTGAGAAGCCCGCTCACCACAACGGAGAGTAGCCCCCGCTCGCCGCAACCAGAGAAAGCCCACGCACAGCAACAAAGACCCAACACAGCCAAAAGTAAACAAATAAATTTATTTAAAAATAAATAAATAAATAAAGATGACCCAAAATACAATGACTCAACAAGAGAGAAGTTTATTTTTCTCTCTCAGAACAGTCTGAGTTCCAGGTTGGCAGGAAGCTCTCCTTCATGCTGTCATTCAAGGACCCAGTTTCCTTCATTCTTGCTTTTCCACCGTGCCCTAGGGTGGTCTTTGTCTGCCAGATCCAAACTGGTTTGAGGGTACACACAAGTTCTGGGTCCCAGGAAGAATGAAAAGTGTACAAGAGGCATACCCATTTGTTAAGATCCCAGCCCATAAGTGGTCCATATCACTTTGCTTCTATTCTTTTACCAAGAACTTAGTCACATGGCCGTCCTAACTGCCAAGAAGACTGGAAAATACACACACAGACACACATACAGACACACACACACACCCATATGCCCAACAGTTCAATTATTTTAGAAAAAAGGAAAGAATGGATTTTTTTATAGTGTCACTACATCAACTATATGTGACCCAAACACCACCAAATAGAGAATCTTCATTTATTATAAGCAATTAGGTCAGAGTTTTTGTTAAAGCAGGAAACCAAAAAAGTGCGATTCATAGAAGACATAAAGACACAGGGTCCCTTTGAGCAGTGAAGCATGTCCCAGCGACTTGAAAAGAACCTATTTGATTTGCTTTTCCAGACACGAGACTTGGGGGCAGTCAACAGCAAGCAAGAGTGACTGATATCCAAACCATTGCTTATAAAATGCTTTATATTTGAATAATGATTTCCATCTTATGAGGATCATTTATACACATTATCTAATTGGATGTGAAAATATTCCTGATTCAGAAAAGCAAGTTTCAGAAAGGTGAAGATTCTTGCATGAAGTCACTCAACTCACAAGTTGCAAAGGTGGGATCAGAACCCAAATCTTCCAAGTTCAAGTCCAGTGCCTTTGACACAACAAAATGTTGCCTATTCATATTCCAAGTTCAAGTCCAGTGTCTTTGACACAACAAAATGTTGCCTATTCATATTACATCCCATGAGGGTGACTAGTTGGACATCTTGTGGGGAATCAGGGCTATACTTTTTTACTGGACTTTACTTTTTCAGTCTCCATGTGATTTAGGTGCCATTATTAAGATATCAAGAGTCATCTGAATAATAATAGTACTGGCTCTTACTTGTCAACCATAAATCTTGTCTACTCCTCATGATGGCCCAGGAAGGGAGACGTTATTATCTCTATCTTACACAGGAGGAAACTGAAGAGGTTAGGTAACTTTTCCCAACACACGGCTAATAAGTGGCTGAGCCAGGACGTAAACACAAATTGATCTATGTCTTTTCTCTCTGTTCTGGGTTGAAAGATGAAAGGCATTTGCTGCTTAGGCCTCAGGAAAGGACACACCAGCAAAGCTTGGTAATTGCAAGCCTGAGTTAGACCAAATTATTTATTTTTTTAAAAAAAAAAAAAGAAGAAAAGATGTTATTTATATTCACCACACACTGCCTTATATGACTTAATAACAATATTTGTAGTGTTTTGTTAATGTCATGGAATTTTTCATCATTTTAAGGCAGTTGCACATATTCTTAATCTTTTCAAAAATTAATTTTCCTTACATTTAAATGTTTATATTTAAATTCAGTAGAAGCTCTTTTTCGAGAATATAATTACACCTCCAAAGTGTAGCTGAACTGTGTAGCTGACTTGTTCATTCCGTTTAAAAAAAAAACAAATTTAGACCAAATTATTTAAGCTTATCCCAAACTCCTGACGTCCCATTGAGTATCTTAGAAATTGAAACTGTAGTCGGGTCTTCACTGGCCAAGACCTCCAGATGCCCTTGTCCACGGAGCTCATAGACGTTGATGGTGTCAGAACTGGAAGGAAACAAAGTTCCTCTAATCCAACATGTCCTTTTTACAGATGGTGAAACAGACCCAGAAGGAAAAATATAACTTGCCAGTGGTGTCAGGGCTAATTCCTAGCAAAACCAGCACATTCATTTGATTTTTTAGGCTCCAGGCCTGTGATGACTCCTGGACTAAGCACTGGCCTTGCCTACCACCTGTCAGAGCTTTCCTCAAGCGAGTAAACGGAGAGGCAGAACTCACTGGGCTCCGCGCAGCAGCGTCTAGAGCTGTCCCTTCTCCCTGCTCCATCCCCACCCAGCTGGGCGAGCTTGCAGTCTTTCCAAGGCAGGGCCAGGCTGTCCCGAGCTGCAAGATGTATTAATCAATTTGATGAGGATGTTAAAGCTTTCTCTTTGCAACTAATTATGGCCTGATTTATAGGCCTGGCCTTGGTTTGATAGAGCTCTCTTCCTGACAGGGATAAATGCGATACTGGCATGGACCCCTTCATCTCTTCCATTTCTCTCTCTTCCTCCCTCCTCCCTCCCTCCCACGTCTCCTGCCTCCTGACTCTGCTCTTGGTTCCCACAGGAACACCCTAATGACATGTTGACAAGCTGGTGAAGCATAGCTCCCTCTCTGTTGCATCTGCCTCTGGCACCACCATTCCTAGTGTATTCTCGACATGGGCAGATGGAGGCCCTGGCAGGCTCCAGCCACCACTCAGGTGCTGAGCTAGAAGAAACTCTGTACACCCCTTCCTTCTGGAAACAGAATAATAAAACTATTTTGGGTTGACACAGCATCTTCCTTCCCAAACACTTCAAGAGCTGGTTGAAATGAACTTCATCCCCAGTTGAACTGGGTTGAATGGAGGGTTTCAGATAAGTTTTACTCTGGTTATTTTACAGATGGGAAAACTAAGGCAGGGAGATGAACTTGCCTGTGATTCCACACACAGTAAGTCAGTAAAGGTGAGAATGGATTGCTATCCTGACTTCTAGCTCCAAGATCTTTCCACTGTGGAGGTCTTTGAGTCACCTTGCTGTACTGTTCCTAAGAACCCCTGCCTCCAGGTTGGCTTCGTGGTACCCGCAACAATTTGACAGAAGGGGAGCCCTCGCGTATACGTTGGTTTCCTAACCTTAGGCATGAGGGTTTTTGTGACAGTGGTATGCAAATAACATATGAAATAAGATGTAAATCAGCACTTGGCACAGCTTACATACACTCATACACACATGCATACACCCGTACACATGTATATACACCCGTACACACACCCATACACAGTACATACACCCATACACACGTACATACACCCGTACACAAGTACACATGGGCCAGTTTCCAGCAATCTTTATGTCACACAGGTAAATAAGGGACAAACCCAAATAATCCCCTGCCTTAGACTTGAAGGCCACAGATAAAGCAGCACTGTGGGAAGCTCCCCAGTGTGGGGTAGTTTCTTGTATTTTGTCCCCTGAGGACTAAGACCACTTCCCCAAAGTGCCAATGGAGAGACACAAAATGCACTGTATAATATTTCTACAAAACATTGGTCTCTGCAAGGTGCTAACCTGAATATAACCAAAGTAAAATTTCAAACCTAACCTGAACCTGAGCCTTAACCTTACCCCTAACCCTAAATCTAAATAACTTCCCAACCTTAACGCTAAACTAACCCTAATCTAAACTCAAACCCAACTCAAGATCTAAACATAACCTGATCCCAGACCACAATCCTAACACTAAAGTAATCCTAACATTAACCACAATCCTTATCTTAACTCAGTGGTTCTCAACCCAAGGTGATTTTATCCCCTCCCTCAGAGAACATTTGACGAGGTCCGGAGATATTTTCGGTTCGGTTCGTACCCTGGGGGCGGGAGCAGGTACCATTGGAATCGGGTGGGTAGAGGCCAGGGTTGCTGTTAAATGTCCTCACAAGCACAGGGCAGCCGCCACAACAGAATTCCCCAGCTTCAAATGTTAGTAGTGCCATGACTGAGAAACCCTGCCCTAACCTTAACCTAACCATAATTCTAAATTAAACTAATACTAACCCTAAACTTAAACCTAATTCCCAACCCTAAATTCACTCTAACCTAAACTTGAATCCGAACTCAAAATCTGAACTTCACTGAAACCCCAACCCATAATCCTAACCTAGATCCTAGGTATGAATCAAACCCAATCCGAACCCTAACCCTAATGGCATCCAGATGGGTGCTAGGATGAGAAGCGCGAACCTAGAGCCTTGTCCTGCCGCTATTTCCCTTGTTTTTCTTCACACTCCATGAGTGATTGCTCAGACTGTTCTGGATTGTTTAGGTTCTCTATTTCTCCTGAGCTCCATTATGTCTCCTGACCTGTGTTATGGCACTGCTCATCAGCTCTCTCTCCCCGGAAGAGAAGATATTAAAGGAGATGAAATTCACACTTGGTTGAGCAGTTAACTGTCTCAGAGGACACTGGCAAAGGAGGGTCATTTTAAAATATATGTCTTATATAATATATAATACGATTTGGGGGGAAATCCTAATAGTGATGCTGTTTAGTAGCAATATTCTTTTTATAAATATTCTTTTAAATTAAGAAAAGTTTATTTATTTATTTATGGCCGCGCCTTACAGCTTGCGGGATCTCCATTCCCCGACCAGGCGCTGAACCTGGGCCACAGCTATGAAAGCCCAGAATCCTAACCACTAGGCCACCAGGGAATTCCCGAGGAAAGTTTAAACCTGCTCCCCCACTTGATCTTTAAATTACCTTAAAGGTTGATGAGTCCTCACCTGATAAATAAGACACTAAAGTACAGAGGTGTTAAAAGCTTTGCCCAAGACTACACAGCAAGGTAGCCGGAGAGCTTAGCCAGATGGCTTGATTCATCATCTAGTTTCTACTTTTTTACCCTGCCTGTGACCTCAACTACTATTATCTCCCATTTCCTTACATTTAGTGCAGATATCCAAGAATCCTCAATGTTTTTTTTTAGAATTTGGCATAACATCAGGAGTGTGTTCAGGGTTTGAGAAGGGGAAGCAGAGCCAGTAATGAGTGTGGAATGAGGAGTATTAATCCAAATGACCAAGTGTTCAATGACAAACACTTTTAAAAGCTCCAGCTTGAACTGGGGGAGGGGTTATGTGGAGATACGGTAACCAGGAAGGCAGGAACAGGTGAAAGCCTGGAGGATGGGACTTGGTGTCAGGTTGAAGAGCTGACGGTATACAGTGAGAGGAACCTGTTCAGAGCCTCAGGAAGAACTAAGGACAGCCCTGATTGCCCTACATTTTTCCTTCTAGAAGGTCAATGCTACCTTTTGGGGCAAAAACTTTCCCAGGACTCTCCTTCATGTGGAACCTGGAGCCTTACATCCACAACTGCATGAGCATTAACAGAGGCTTGTGACAGAGCAGAGTTTGCTCAGATGGACATTAGAAAAGAAAGCAGTGAACAGCAAGGGATGAGGGGAAACCAGGCCATAAAGGGTGTGACTGACAAGCTAGCTGGGAGGAGCAGAGTTAGCGAGTCCTGGTGAGTCGTGCTGAGTCATGCAGTCCTAGAATGTAGGGCAAACCAGACATCTAGAGATTAAATGTAGAGGAAAGAGCCCTGGGCTCAGGCCAGGAGAGCTATATTTGAATCTCATCTCTGATGATGCAGACCTCAGACAAGCCACTTCTCACAATTTCTCCATCTGGAAAATAAGAGGGTTGGACTAGAACTTAAAGTCCTTTTTAACTTTGACATTCTAGAATTCCTGACTTCCAAATCAAAACCACACTGTGACATGGAAACAACCTAAATGTCCATCAACAGATGAATGGTTACAGAAGATGTGGTACATACAAGCAGTGGAATACTATTCAGCCATGAAAAAATGAAACAAGGCCATTTGAAGCAACATGGATGGACCTAGAGATTAGGATACTCAGTGAAGTAAGTCAGAAAGAGAAAGACAAATACCATATGATATCACTTATATGTGGAATCTAAAATATGACACAAATGAACTTATCTGTGAAACAGACTCACAGACATAGAGAACAGACTTGTGGTTGCCAGGGGGAGAGTGGGTGGGGGAGGGATGGCTTGGGAGTTTGGGATTAGCAGATGCAAACTATTATATATAAAATAGATAAACAACAAAGTCCTACTGTAGAGCACAGGGAACTCTATTCAATATCCTGTGATGAACCATAATGGAAAAGAATATAAAAAGTAATATATATATATATCTATAAAACTGAGTCACTTTGCTGTACAGCAGAAATTAACACAACATTGTAAATCCTATGCTTCAATAAAAACAAACAAAAAACCAGCTTGTGCACATCTTTTTCTAATTCTGTCTTCCCTCTGCACTCCCCACTGGACACTTATTGGATTTGTTTTCTGGTGGGTAGAAGTCCCTGGTTTCTCCCATTAGACACGAGCCTCTGAAAGACGAGGACCATCTGGAACTCCTAGCCCTTGGAGCCTCCAGTATAGTGCTTTGCTGGCAAAAGAGGCTCCATGAGGTCCACAGGCACAGATGCCTGACTTGTCACGTGGCCTCCCCTGTGTTCCCGAAGCTACCGTGCCCTGGCCCCAGGCCTCAGGGCTGCCTGGCCAGGAGCAGAGGATGCCAGGAGACCTCCACAACTGCCCATTAATCCTGCTGGAGTTGGAGGCCCCTCCACCCTGAGGAGCTGATGTTTCTTGATGAGGAGCCTGGCTGCCCTGAGTAGATGAAAAGCCACTTGCACAGTGGAGCGAATTCCCTCAGACCCAAAGCAACTGTTCCTCGATGTCTCCCAAAACAAAATCCTCATGAATAAAGAATAGGGGAGGGCTTCCCTGGTGGCACAGTGGTTGAGAGTCCGCCTGCCGATGCAGAGGACACGGGTTCGTGCCCCGGTCCGGGCCGCAGAGCGGCTGGGCCTGTGAGCCATGGCCGCTGAGCCTGCACATCCGGAGCCTGTTGCTCTGCAACGGGGAGAGGCCACAACAGTGAGAGGCCCGCGTATCGCAAAAAAAAAAAAAAAAAAAAAAAAAAAGAATAGGGGAGAAATGAGTTTTCCCAAGAACAAAAGCAGAGTTGAAGAAGTTATCAAAAGAAGTTGGGCTCTTTCATCTCACGAAACATATCGCTTATGTGTCGCTCCAGACTCCCCTTGCCAAGCCCCCTCCCATTCCACTGATCTGGAGCCACATCCTGCTTCTCCCTCACATGGAAACAGGCAGCACCTAGGAGATCATCTGCTCAGACTTTCCTTCAGAGGAAAAGAAAAACCACAAACAGCTGCCCTACAAGCCCTCCTGCCAAATTCCAGCTTAGACTGGGGATCTTGGTGACCTCATCGGTATATGAGCTGGAACTCACTTCTCCAGAGACAGAGGGGCTGCCAGCATTGCTACAGAGTCCCTGGAAAAAGCGGAGGATACACGGTGGGTTTGTACCTGGGCCACCCATGGAGAGGTGCGCCGAGAGCTGCATCCAAGGGCTGAGCCCTGGACCAGGCCCTGCCTTGCCAGTTGGGAGGTGGAGTGAGTCCCTTCCCCTGGCTCCACCCTACCCCTTCAAAAGCTCTTTCCTTCTGCAATCAAAAGAAACCCAAGTTAGGGCCTCATTCTCTCTCATCTGGATCCCAGTGGAAATGCAAATACCCTTGGGAGAAAATGTGCCTCTGTGTGAATGAACATATCAGAACCTGTCCCGAGTAGTTTTTTGTTTTGTTTTGTTTTGCGGTATGCGGGCCTCTCACTGTTGTGGCCTCTCCCGTTGCGGAGCACAGGCTCCGGACGTGCAGGCCCAGCGGCCATGGCTCACGGGCCCAGCCGCTCCGCGGCATGTGGGATCTTCCCGGACCGGGGCACGAACCCGTGTCCCCTGCATCGGCAGGCGGACTCTCAACCACTGCACCACCAGGGAAGCTCCAGGGTAGTTTTGCCGAAAGAGAAGGTATGACAGAGCAGGAGGACCCTGGTGAGGCAGTGGAGTGAAGGCGTCAGGGGTACAAAGTTCCTACAGGGTCAACACTGCAGGAGGCACCTCAGACACCACGTAGAACAAAGCCCTCGTGTGGCAGGTGAGGAAACCAAGGCCCAGAGAAGAAGACTGTCTCTCCGGTGTCACACAGCAAGTTAGTAGCAGGAGCTACAACTCAAGTCTCCTGACTCTTAGCCCTGTGCCAGCCGCAGAAAAGGAAAAGCCCAAGGCCTGAAAGGTAAAATTTGCCTGCTTCACAGGTTTGCCAGGGGCTACCCTTTCCACACCTCCACCTTAGTAAAACATGGTTCCACTAGGACTGACCTCTGTTCTTGGCTGGGAGCAGTTGCAAAGCAGCATGTGTGGTTAGAAGAGGGTGGATGAGACTGGGGAAGGGGCTGAAGATCTTCCTGAACAAAGGTTTTGAGAGAAGTCTGAATCTTCAACTGCATCAGACTCTGTAAATGATGTTAAACCTTGACTTGGAGTGGGGTTACTGGCTAGCACCCCTTTCTGGCCCCAACTGCCCAAAGAAAAATAGTAATGCCATCATCTTTGGATGCAAAAGATGACACACTAGTAAATTATTCCTTGTTTGGATTCCTCTAAGGACACATTCCTTTCCTCCTTATCTTATAGTTGTTTCTGTAATGGAAGAAAAATAGAACCTTAGAATCAGACCTGGATATGTGGCTTAAACTTTTTTTAATGTTTTATTGTGGGAAATATACATAACATAAAATTTACCATCTTTAAAAAGATTTTTATTGAAGTGTAGTTGATTTACAATATTGTGTTAGTTTCAGGTGTACAGTAAAGTGATTCGGTTACACATATATATGTATATATCTACATTCTTTTTTTATATTCTTTTCCATTATAATTTATTACAAGATATTGAGTATAGTTCCCTGTGTGACACAGTAAATCTTTGTTGTTAAAATTTACCATCTTAGGGAGTTCCCTGGTGGTCCAGCAGTTAGGACTTGGTGCTCTCACTGCCGTGGCCCCAGGTTCAGTCCCTCGTCTGGGAACTAAGATCCTGCAAGCCACATGGCGCGGCCAAAAAAAAAAAATTTACCATCTTAATCATTTCTTAAGCGTATAGTTCACTAGTGTTAAGTACACTCACATTGGTGTACAACCAATCTTCAGATCTGCTTTCATCTTGAAAACCTGAAACTCTATACCCATTAAACAACCACCCCCATGTCCCCCTTCCCTCAGTCCCTGGCAACCACCATTCCATTGTCTGTCTCTATGATTTTGACTACTCTGGGTACCTCATATAAGAGGAATCATACAGTATTTGTCTTTTTGTGACTGGCTTATTTCATTTAGCATAATGTCCCTAAGGTTCATCCATGTTGTAGCATAGGAAATGCAGAATTTCCTTCCTTTTTAGGGCTGAATAATATTCCACTGTATGTGTATACCACATTTTCTTTATTCATTCATCTGTTGGTAGACCCTTGAGTTGCCTCTGCCTTTTGGCAATTGTGAATAGTGCTGCTATGAACATGGATGGATACATATCTCTTTGATACCCTGCTTTTTTTATACCCAGAACTGGAATTGCTGGATCATATGATCATCCTATTTTTCAATTTTTGAGGAAATTCCATATAATTGGCTTAAACTTTGGAGGCCTTTGGTTTTCTTCATGGTTTTCTTCATCTATAAAACAGGCTCAAGGTTGTTATGAGTATTGTAAAAATAATGTACATAAAGCTCTTGGCTTGAGGCCTGGTACGTGGTAGGAATTTAAGAAATGGTTGTTCTGCATGGACTCTTGAGGGGCTGTGTTTTTTTCCGTATCCCAAGTATTTAGCACCGTGCCAGACACATAGCAGGTGTTTGATACATGACTGTTAGTGAATGAATAAGTAATCAATAAACACATCCTTGTAACTCCTGGAGTACTTAGAATAATTCTATACATTGTAAATGCTCAATAAATGTTGGTTGAATGAATGCAGGTAGTATTTTTTATAGACGCCTATTTTTCCTGTATCCCACTACATGAGAAGGAATTTGCTCACGTCTAAAGTTCCTGGCAGGACAGGGACTTCCCTGGTGGTCCAGTGGTAAAGAATCCGCCTTCCAATGCAGGGAACACAGGTTCATCCCTGGTGAGGTAACCAAGGTTCCACATGCCGTGGGGCAACTAAGTCCACGCACCACAACTACTGAGCCTGTGCACACCGCAAAGAGGGAGAAGCTCACGTGCTGCAAACTACAGAGTCCACGCACTCTGGAGCCCGTGAGCCACAATGAAAGATCCCGCATGCCTCAACGAAGATCCCGTGTGCTGCAACTAAGACCTGATGCAACCTAAAAACATAAATAAATAAATAATTTTTTTAAAGATAGATAGTTTAAAAAATAAAATAAATAACGTTCCTGGCAGGACAATTCAGAATCAAGTATTTGGCCTACTGCCACTTATGCCAATGCTGACGAGAACTCCCACTTTCCAAGGTCCCTCCCTTTCCTTTACCCACAGCAAGTGAATTCCATTGCATGAGGAGGGTAAAGGAGGAAGATATCCACATGAAAGTAACCAGAGCACTTCCAGGCTGCACTGGGCTTGCTAGGGCTTCTCTTTTCCTATCATGTTCATAGAACACTTACCATGGGCTCCAAGGCATATTGCAAAGCCTTGTCCGAGTTGAATATGTTAGTCTATGCAACTCAGAGAATTTCAGTCACCAGGCCCAAGTCCAACAGCAATTACCAGGTCTCACCTCACAGCAGCATCTCTGTTCTGTGGCAGCCTGCTTGACCCGGGGGCTTACCTGCTTCTTACAATGGAACCCGAATCTTTTTCTCTTCCCACGAGTTTGGCTTCTACTTTTCTAAGCACTGCCCACAATACACCCAACATTGTAACTACTCAGCTCCCTAGACCTCTGTATACTGCCTTTTCTTTTTCTGAAATGTCCTTCCCATTCATAAGTATATTGGTCAAAACTTGCCCACAGTGGTGACTGGAAGCAAGATCAAGAGGAAGGGAAACTCCCTCCCAGGTGTATGGATTGGGAACTCCCTTAAGACATCCTTAGCACCTTACACAAGACCTGTCACACAGGAAGAGCTCGATAAATACATGCCGAGTGGCTAAATATTGGTTTAATGCACCATATTCCTATATGATTTTCTTTAGACTATAAAATCCCTGAGCATGGGGTTAAGAAACATGTCTCTCCTCTCAGACAGGATGCCTCCTAACCCAGAGGCAACTATTTCCCTACTATATGGGAGCCTTCTGGGTCCAAATTCTTGCCACTTCCAAGTTCTATGAGCCCCAAAACTTCACCAAGGACCTTGCTTATGATGATGACGTAAACCAGGGCTTCTCGACCTCAGCATTATTGACTTTCTGGGCAGATAATTCTTTGATGTGGGGGGGCTGTCCAGTGCACTGTAGCGTGGTTAGCAGCATCCCTGGCCTCCACTCACTAGATGCCAATAGTAACCCCTTCTCAGTTTTGACAACTGAAAATATCTCCAAACAATACCAAATATCTCTTGTGGTTTTTCGGGGGGGGAAGGAGGAAAAACCACTGGCTTAGACTGAAGCAGAAGAAGAAGCAATTTCTCTACTTTTTATTGCGTTGTGGGAATGGAAAATATTTTTCTAGTAGAGTAAGAGTTACATATTTATTAAATTGAGAACTGATGAGTAATGCACTTCCAACCTCGGGGTTTCTCAGGATCGAAACTGGGAGTACCCCAGGTGACATAATCCCTGCCTGGGACAAAATTTCCATGTCAGGTCATTGGGGTGCAGAATGAAATGACAGAAAAGGGAAGCAGAAAAGTGTGAGGGCATGCCCCACCAGAAGTTATTGGAAATAGCAGTTACTCTCTACTCCTCAAATAGGGCCTGCCAGTACCCTAAACCTGGGGTCACATACATAAAGACCCATCCTGGTTGGATTGTGCCTGCCTGCAGAAACTGGAGCCCAGAGAGACTGAACGACTTTTCTGATGTTGCACAGCACATCAGAGACAAAGCCAGGACTTGAACTCCCTTTGAAGTTGGATGCCTGATAGACAGGGGGACATGAGCGCCCTCAGCTGCCCAAGGTCCTTTCTTTCGTCTGCCCAAATCTGACCAGAAAGAGAGAAGTATCTACATGCGATCTTGGCTTGGGGATGGGGGTGCTCTTGGGGGACAGGACTGTTCACAACAGCAGGCCATTTCCCGAGATGCTCTGGGGTAGCTGAGCCCACTATCTCACTTTCTTGTTGCTGCGTGGAGATAAGCTATCGGCTCCTGCACAGAATCAACTGAGGAAGTCAGGAGGGAGGGGAGGCCTTGGCAGCTGGCAGGAAAGAGCTGGCAGCAAAAAAAAAAGCAAAGCGTCCTGGGGACAAAACTGCTGACTGGACTGTTATGAAGGAAAGAAGGAGGGAAGAAAAGGCAAGGGGAGAAAATAGGGAGGGAAAAGCAGAGAAAGGCAGAGAGACCTACAAAAACTAGTGAGGCTCAGCAAAACAGAACACCACAAAAGAGTTTTTCTGCTCTTTCTATTAAAAATCTATTTTCTCACCAAGCTGCAGACATGCCACTTTAACATGTGCTTTTCTTCTGTCTTGACCTTCAAAGAGTTAATGCAAACCAAATATTCTTTTTCTTTTTTTTTTTTGCATTTCTTTTTCTTAAAAATTGAATTATAGTTGATTTACAGTGTTGCATTAGTTTCAGGTGTACAGCAAAGTGATTCAGTTATACATATACATATATTTTTTAAATTCAGATTCTCTTCCCTTATAGGTTATTACAGAATATGGAGTAGAGTTCCCTGTGCAATACAGTAGGTCCTTGCTGGTTATCTATTTTATATATCGTAGTGTGTATATGTTAATCCCAAACGCCTAACTTATCCCTCCCCCCCAAAACAAATATTCTTAAAACTTATTTGTGATCCAATAAAGAATCAAGTCTTCAATAGTAATTTACTGTGTGACTTCAGAAAATTCATTCAACTGTTCTGAGGCTTTCTGCTCCCCTCTTATTAAAAAAATGCAGAGATTACCCCACCTGCTATAAGGAGAAGCCTCATTGTCTAACTCACTAGAAGCGCTGAAGAGCTGTTCTTTCATCTGGAACTACCCAGGGAGAGATTTTCTTACCATGAGCTTTTACATCCTTATTCATTTGAATTGGTGCTCTGGGAGCCAGGCAGGGAACAGGTATTTTTATGTTAGTTTAATGGATAAGCAGTGCTACAACTAGTAAAAAATGGATGTCTCCTTTGTTACACTCCTCTGCGTACTATGAAAAAGGCCCTGACTTTCTGCTTTGAGCAGGATTCTGAGACTTGGCTGAGCAGACTAGATTTGGGGGAGCAGGGGTTCCTACTCTTTGGGGAGGGGAGGGACCCACAGACTAGCAGAGAGGCTGCTGGTGTCATCAAAAACCTTAAATCAAGAGCCCCTCTTCTGAACCCAACTGCCAGAGTCCCTCACAGTCATGTGAGTCCAGGGTATTGGCTGCTCTGGCTTGGCTTCAACTCTGGGACTAAAACAGCAGGGGACCGCATTCCATAACCCTCTGATAGAACAACTCAGGGTTGAGTTAGGAAGCAAAATTCAAAATTAAAAATACCCAGGTCTGTACTGTTAGTGAACAAACAGAGTTACTTCCTCTTCTTGTTCTGTCTTATAAGCTCACTCCCAGTTTCTCTTTCCTCAAGGTTTCCTCTCTATTCCCACCCAACTGGTAGGTGGCAGCCCTTTCTTTACTTATACCCTTTTCCAAAGCCTACATTCTCCAGGAGGTCTACTCAGATTACACCTTCCCTTGAAGAATCCTTCCTTCACTTTGTTATTAGATCTCCAAATTTGTCTACAAGAACAAGACACTGCACACACAAAAAGACAACAGTAAATTAGGGGTGAGTTATATGTCTAGTGTAATGTATATGCTAGCGTGTAAGTTAATACCACACGGATGAAATCCAAAACTGTCCCTGGTGAGGCACTGCCTTGGGCTCTGAAATTCCCAGTTTTAGGGAACTGGTTTCTGCAGAATTGAAGGGACAATGATTCCATTACTCATGGGGCTGGTTCCCCTTGGTTGTTAGAATAACTGCATTCTTTTCCTATGTCAAACACAGCCCTGGCCCTAAGTCCCACCTCCCCAGGACCAAGTTGGAGAGGGTACCCCACTGGATGAGGGCTTCATCCAGAACCACCCTATGATATAACTGTCCTGGCCTATCTGCTTTGAGATCCAGGACAGAAGAGTCTCCAAAAACAGAAGACCTTCCACATGCCAAAGAGGAAGGGGAGTTTTGTGTGTGTGTGTGTGGTACGCGGGCCTCTCACTGCTGTGGCCTCTCCCGCTGTGGAGCACAGGCTCCGGACGCGCAGGCCCAGCGGCCATGGCTCACGGACCCAGCCGCTCTGCGGCATGCGGGATCCTCCCGGACCGGGGCACGAACCCGCTTCCCCTGCATCGGCAGGCGGACTCCCAACCACTGCGCCACCAGGGAAGCCCCGAGGAAGGGGAGTTTTAAGTTCAAGTCCAAGAACAGCAATGGAGAGAGGAAAGTTCATCTAGCAGGAGAACCTTTCCCTCCTCCCTGGGAGGACACAAAAACACCAAGGAGCAAGAAGATTTTCCTTCTTTCTCTACCCTAAGTGATACCCAAGACCCTCCCCAGGCCCTCTGCCTTTCCTGATCTGGTCAACCACAGAGAGAGTTCCCTTCCCTTGACCTTGTAGGAATCCCCTGGACCAGGCTGGATCAAGCCACTACAACCTTAGGAGGCTTCCGGGACGGGGAAAGAGGGGGAACATCCAGGCCAAGGGTCCTCTCCAGCCCCTGCTGCAGCTGAATGTAGGCAGCAGTGCTGTTTCCTGGCAGGATGAAGATGGTGCCTCTGCTCTTGACAAATTATTTTCAGGGACGTGCACTCGTGGGTGCATGAATGAGGGTGAGAAAGAGGGAAATGGGAGGGAGAGAAGGAGGGAGGGAAATGAGGGGGGCGTCTGGAGAGAGGCAGGGCGAGGCGGGCCGGCTGAGGTCCGCAGCCTCCGACCGGCGCAGAGGCAGCCGCTAGGGTGCAGCTGTGGGCTGATGCGGGCGCGGGGCCGCGGGCGGAGTGGGCAGGAGATGGGCTGGCAGCGATGGCGATGAGGTTCGGGTGTTGTGTTTCCACTGTAACTATCATTAGGCGGATTCTGTGTTTATTTAGGCTGAGAGCGGTAAGATAAATGACAGCTTCGAAGATGCTTTTCAGCACTTCATAAATCACCCACCGGCCCGGGCAGTTTGCTTCTGCCACGTCTGGGTTCTTCCTCGCGCCCTCCCCCCCGCCCGCACTCACCGGGGAGAGGGCACACCCGGGCGGGCACAGGCGCTCCCGCCACCAAGGGCAGAAGAGCAAAGGGGAAAGGGTGTCCGTCCTTCCAAAAGCTGGCCGGCACCGGGCAGCTGCCAGGAAAGCTGTCAGGAGAGATGCTTCCTCCCAAGGTGGTCCCCGCGGCTCTGGGGGGCTCGCTTGACGGGCAGGCTTGCCCTCCTCCGGGAGAATATGGTCTCTAATCGGCTCTAATTCAAGCTCTCTTCCCTGTGCCTTGCTGACACATCTGGAGATTTACAGGAAACATCTGAGAAGTATTTACAGTGCGGGGGATTTCTCTTCCCCCTCCCGTGACTGTCCGCGCCTCTCTTGGGGGTGCGGGGCGAAAGGTTCCTGTCCTTTCCCCTGGGGAGAAAGGGGTTGTGGACAGCAGGCCGTCTCGTCATGAGAGCTTGGAACTCCTTGGCTATTAAGAAGGGTAAAGACCTGGATGGTGAGGCACCCTGCCTAGTCAGGCCTGGGTCAGGTCAGTTCCCTCAGCCGGAAGAGGGAGTGGATGTGGGGAGTCAGACATTGGGCCTATGGAGCTCTGACTAGAAGCGTGCAAACAGCACTACCAGGTGATACCTTTGCGCGCAGAGGTTTCAAGTCAAAGCAGACACTGCAATAGCTCATGTCAGACATCAGGCCCACTGGCATGAACCCTTCTCCCAGTTTGAAAACATGGATCTGGGGAAATTGGCCTTGTGTCAAAACAGCAGGTTACCCTTTGGTAGGCAACAAGCCCCAATAATCTTATGAGACCCGTTCTGCCAAGCCCAGGTCATTCACAGTTTGGGAAAGTCCAGCCAAGCCACCAAGGAGAGGCAGGGATTCCTGGCTCCAGACACCAAAGTAGTGAGGGGGGTGCCCTGCGACCCCTGCTCTCTTCCACTGGCATAACTCTCCCCTAATAAGGGGTCTGCGTTACACTGGAGAACAAAGGCAGCTTCCCATGTGGAACACTCTACCTACAGATATGCCAGGCACCGCAGCCCCTGGTTTTGTAGAGCCCATCCTCACTAGGAGGGCCCTACGTGGACTGCCAGGATGCACCCAGCAGAGGAGTAACTGGACCAGCCACTAGGCTTCAGAGATTGGAAGATTAGCTACTGACATTCTGTTCTGTAGGGCATGAAAGAGGCTGTTCTGTTCTTTCTCTGAAAAGGAAACCAAATGGAAAGGAGAGATGTGGTGGGTCAGGTCCCCAACTCAGGGGCTCTGAGTAGTTATACTAGTGCTGAATAACCCTGTGAGCTCTATCAGAGCTCTGTTCAGCATTTATTAGGTACCTTCTCTGTGCCAGGCACCGTACTAGGTGGTGGAAATAAGAAGGTGAAAGACACAACCCCTTCGCCTTCTACTCTAGTGGAAGAGATGGACATAAAAACAAAGCATTACAAACAGATGTGTACGAAATAGGATGGAGACTGGTACTTAACTGATGAGACTGATTCCTTTTTCAGCAAGGGCACTCAGTTCTCCACAGTGGGATAGTGCTTAAATCTGAGTAAAGCTATGAAAATACCATGATTAAGAGCATGGACTCTGCTGTGGGACATATTGAGTTGAAATTCCAGCTCTGCCACTTACTAATTGTATGATCTTGGGCAAGTGCCTCTTCTATAAAATGGGAAAAATGATTACTGTGATTATTATTTTATTAGGCTTACCTCATAGGGTTATAGTGAAGATTAAGTGAGAGGATGCCAAATTGCCTGGAACATAGTAAGTGCTCAATAACTGTTAGCAATGATGGGGCAGGGGAAGAAAGTTGGGGAAAATGCTCAGGTCCCCTGAATAAGAGAGAAGTAACTCTTGCACAGCCACTTCCACCTTCTCCATAGTTTTAAAGCATTGTATGATGAATTAGAAGACTCTGGTTCTAATCCCAGCTCTTCCATTAGCTGGTGATGTGTTCTTGCTGTCTCTGAGCTTCAATTCCTCACTTGTCAAAAGAAGGAGGTGAACTTCCTCCTACAATCTTTTCACCTTTGACATTTTCTGGTTCTGTTTAAGAATGCACACCAAAAAATGAACATTAATATGTAGATCGATAACTTTACAAATCAATTAACAAAACTTTTTGTTGCAACAGTCTCTAAGCAATGCTCAATCACTGATAAATGTCCTTTGTGGCACTCAAAATGATATATTAAAAGCTGTCCTCAGTCCCGACAAATATCTTTGTAACACTGTCAACAGCACAGCAACCACACTGAAGCTGTAGCAATATCAAGGTTGAAGAGATCAAATCTCTAATCCCAGAATCATTTTGGAAGTTGACTCCAGGCCCAGGCTACTCGGAAGAACTTAGATTTGCTATTTTTCTTTCTGAGACCTGGATCTCTCCGACTGATTCATCTTTATCCTTTCAACTCTCCTTGTTCATTCAGTTTAATCAACTCTACTGAATATTTTCCATGTGCCAGACACCTTGGCTAGATGGTTAGGATAAAGACAAATGCAACTCCTTCGCTCAAGATGTTCGTTGTCTTTTAAGGGGAGATACGTGAAAACATATCAAATAAATGTAGTAAAATGCTGTACGTGCTGTGACAGGAGCCTGAGTATGGGACACTGGGGATGGCAAAGAGGAAGTGGTCTATGCTCTCCCATGCCTACACAGTGCTCTACACATCTATACTTGTTGAATGGATGAATGAATCAACCAGCAAAGAGTCTGGAGTAGATGATTTCAGTGAGGGGAATAGCAGGAAGGGAAAGAAAGCTACCTGCCTCCCAACAATGCTGTGAGACACACAAACCAATAAATTAAAGGAAGCAGTTATGGGGTTACACATCTCAGAGAACAACTCCTTGAAGCTAGAAATAGATACACCCTGAAGCTGGTACTGTCTTTCTTTCTGATCTAGCTCCTAGAAAATCCCAAGGTTGCAGATTTCCTAGCCAAAACAAGTTGAGCAGGTTAAGGACAAAGGGAGGGGGGGCTTTCTTCCCCCACATACCAGAAGAGCTGAATATCCTCCTCCCCAGATTGTTATGTGGAAGCAAAATAGTCATGATGCTGGATACTAAGGAAATTGGGCAAAGATGAACCAAGCCTCTCTAATTTTCATGTGATCAAAGGCCACATGGTATCTTGTTGCATCTGGGACTCACTGGCTCTGTAGCTAAGGATCTGATGTGCTCAAAGGAAGACAAAGTTGTAGGTTTATCTGTCTTATGGCCCACAGATTTCACCAGTCACCAAGAAGGCTGGGTGAGAACATGTGGACAAGGCAGCACAACCAGCCATACCCAGGTAGAAGAACCCCCAAATACATGCCCTGATCCTAGAGGGGGAGGGTTGACTGCTTCCTTGGAAAACACAGTATATTCCTTTCATTTATGTTTTGGTGTGAGATGCTAAAGTGCAGGGAGGAGTGGCACAGCTGTCAGGTTTACTACTGGGATACATCTTCATAGCCCAGATCTTCAGAAAATGTTTTACAATATAATAATTCAGCCCTCCTCAGAGCTTTGCTTCATTTCTGCTCTCCTGAGGAAGCAAGCAAATAAAACTGGGCATTTCCTGCTCAGCCTGTGTCGGTTTAGATGCACTGAAAGGCCCTGTGTGGTTAACTTTAGGTTTTTCCCGTTGTCAACAATCTCAGAGAAAGCCTCAAATACTAGCCAATGTTTACAAGCAGATCCCAGTTACTGTCACCCAGTAATCTCTTTCTGCTGACCCCTGGCTTCAAACTTGGCTCTCCCAATGCTCTTGACTTTTCCCACACTCTCCAAGCTTCCAGTCAAAGAAAATGCAGCAGAGCCTGTTTTCCGGCGTAAGCAAGCAAATTCCGCATTCATCAACTCTAGGCATTTGCAGCTCCTGGCTTGGGCCCTACTCAGGAGATAGATAGGCACAGACAATGGAATTTGTTTTTAAAATCTGCCATTCAGGTTGCGAAGGTAGTGTCCCTAATTCCTGTCAGGAGGACCTGTAATTTCAATGTTTCTCTGAGACTAGAAAGAGGAGTCACGAAGACCCAGAACACTCCTTCACCAGTGCACCTTGGTGATCAACAGCTGAGAGCTTGCACTAATGCTGGGTAATTCTATTTGGCTCAACAAACATTTGCTGAGTGCCTACTAACTGCCAGGCGCTATGACAGGTGCTGGCAATTATTGCTAACAGCCTGTACTTGTGAAACAGTTGGCCGGGGTTAGAGATGCTGTTAGGTGACTGGGGGAAAAAGGACTGAAGGGAGGGAGAACTGAGCTCAACATCATAGCACTCCCTCTTTTAGAGAGAATCTTGCATGTGAGACAAACAGTCAGAAGCACAAAGGGGTCAATCTCAGGATAATTCATTTGCATTGAGTCAGCTGCTTGTCTCTCCTTCTGAATTCTGGCCTAGTAGACAGAGATGGGATGTGGAATCAAAAGACCTGGGTCCAAATTCCAAGTCCTGCATTTAGTTGTATAAGCCTGGGCAAGTTACTTGACCTCTGGGTCTCAGTTTCCATTGATATGAAATGGAAATAAAAATAGTTGCCCTGCCTACCTCATAGGTAGAAGAGAATATCAGATGAGATCATGTAATACGGACCAGGGCTTCTCAAACTTTAATGCGCATGTGATTCATCTGGGGAAACTTGTTAAATTGCAAGATCTGGGTGGGCCTGAAATTCTGCACTTCTAACAGGCTCCCAGGTGAGGCTGATGAGGCTGTTCCAAGGGTCACACCTTGGGTAAAAAGCTCTGGACTGTTTACTAATCAAAAGGAAAGGATGATGGTACTGAAGGGAATCACCAGCTAAGTAAACATCCAAAACTCATTCAGAATTCAACAGAGCCCTACTAGGGCTGTTGTAGACAGCCACTGTGTGGCCAAGAGAAGAAATCTGTGACATGTCTTTGCTTACTTAGGTGAAACCCTTGGAGGATAATACCACTCCATCCAAACTCAGCAGCTGGGTCAGGAAAAAAGTGGAATTCTCTCTCCTTCAGTTAAAAACATTAACCCTGGATGTAAAACATTGATATAAAAATCAGAAGGTCCTTCATCCTCCTAAATCATATCCTGCACATTGTAACTATCTCCTTCCAAATTCCCATGGAATCTTAAAACTGTTGGAACAGATATGCTTGAGGTTAAAGACCTCATATCCTCCCCAGTCCTGGGCTTGGGTCTTACCCTGGTGTTCAGAGACCCTTTTGAGGTCATCTCAACCTGCTTCCAGACACTGACATTGTCCAGATGAAAAACATCTACCTCTTGTATCACCTCACACCAGCCAGAATGGCCATCATCAAAAAGTCTACAAGTAATACATGCTGGAGAGGGTGTAGAGAAAAGAGAATCCTCCTACACCATTGGTGGGAATGTAAATTGGTGCAGCCGCTATGGAAAACAGTGCAGAGGTTCCTTAAAAAACCAAAAAATAGACTTACCATATGATCCAGCAATCCCAATCCTGGACATATATCTGGAAAAGACAAAAACTCTTACCTCGCAAAGATACCTGCACCACAATGTTCATTGCTATTCCATTTACAATAGTCAAGACATGGAAGCAACCTAAATGTCCATCGATAGATGAATGGATAAAGAAGATGTGGTATATATATACAATGGAATATTACTCAGCTGTAGAAAAAAAAGAATGAAATAATGCCCTTTGCAGCAACATGGATGGACTTAGAGATGATCATACTAAGTGAAGTAAGTCAGACAGAGAAGGCCAAATATCACAAGATATCATTTATATGTGGAATCTAAAAAATCATACAAATGAACTTATTTACAAAACAGAAACAGACTCACAGACATAGAAAAAACTTATGGTTACCAAAGGGGAAAGGGGCAGAGGGATAAATTGGGAGTTGGGGATTAACAGATATACCCACTACTACATATGAAAGAGATACACAACAAGGATCTACTGTATAACACAGGGAACTATATTCAACATCTTGTAATAACCTATAATGGAAAAGAATCTGAATCACTTTGCTGTATACCTGAAACTAACACAACATTGTAAATCAACTATCCTTCAATAAACACAGAAGAGAAACATCTATCTGTCTTTCAAATGCCTTCAGAAAAATGCTTCTCCATTTCCCTAATAAGAATGATCATTTGCTCACACCCTTAAGGATATTAATATTTAATTAACATTTGTATAGCTCCTGTGAGCTCATAGGGTGTATGGTTAGGCCATTCAAGATGGCTGTTCTCTTGCTCTTTGTGCATCCCCTGCTCCACCGGTCCCTACTTCACTCACATGACTATCCACTCCTCTTAATTACAGGGCTTAATTAGCCCCTGGCAACTGATGAGCCCACCTGGTGTTGATTCCCCCTATAAACGGTAGCCTCCTTCTACTCTCTAAATGGTAGCCTCCTTCTACCCTAGTAGCTCGCCATCGGTCGCACCTGGTGGCGTGTCGCTCCAGGACCCTTTGCGTAAGATCCCCCTGTGCGATAAACCATTGATGTTTCTGTCGCTGTCCCCAGACTCTTTCTTTGGCCTCAAGGCTGGGCAACTACAAGGGGTGCAGCCCAGCATGGGGTTATCCTAGCAGTGTGCTACATAGAAGAAATGAGCTTGAGTCTGCTTGTCCCAGTTACCTACAGAGAGATGGTCCATTTCTCAGCATGGGCAGATCTTCGAGGGCCAAAACAAAGCATAAAATTGGGGCAATCGTTGAGATAAATAGGAGGAGAAAATATTATAATGAAATATTCCTGGTGAGAAGCAAGACTCCCAGATTTTAGTCTTATCTTTGCCGCTGCCCTGCTGATCTGGGATGGGGCTCTCAACATCACTAAACAGAATTTACCTGCTTATAATGTACAACGTACCTCTTCTGTGGCTAGAAAGAATTGATGATTCAAAGGAGAAATGAAAGGAAGAGAGTGGTAAAAAATAAGAAAGCAAAACACATTGTTTTTTGTTTGTTTGCTTGAACAACAGAAATTTATTTTCTTACAATTCTGGAGACTGGAAGTCCAAGATCAAGGTGTTGGCAGGGTTGGTTTCTTCTAAAGTCTCTCTTCTTGGCTTGTAGAAGCTGTCATCTCCTTGTGTCTTCACATGGTCTTCCCTCAGTAGGTCTATGTGTCCTAATCTTCTCTTCACATAAAGACACTAGCCATATTGGATTGGGGCCCACATTAATGGCCTCATTTTACCTTAATTACCTCTTTAAAGAACATATCTGCAAATACAGTCATACTCTTGAGGTCCTGGGGAACACTTTTTTTAAATTAACATTCCCCCAGTCGTTTTTACCTGTTATTTTTCCAACAGTTGCTAATTTCCTGCTTCTCTTTGGGCCTGGAGAGTTGGGTTCAGCTGGAGCTAAGGGAAATCAAACACAGGTGTAATTAGAGTTCCCAAGAGTCTCCATTCCCTCCAGAACTTCCCTGGAGAGCAACAGGCTGTAGGGTCCCAGCTCCCCTCCAAGCCCGCTACTGATGCAAAGCGGGAAGTGTTTCCTGGAGAAGGGAGGGCTGGGAGGAGTGAGTGGCGACAGTTTATCTGAAGCTGGCGCTGGGTTCATTAAGAGGCCTGGTGCAGTTTATCTGCATCTTGTCCACACGGCTCAGCTGCTCTGAACGCTGAGTCCAGGGCCTGTCACCATCCCAGTCCTGGCGGCGTCAGGTTGGAAGAGAAGGAAACAGAGCATCCCCTCACTACCCCACCCCAATCTCCCCTTGTCTCCAAGTGTCTGTCCTCAAGGGGTCAGATAGGAGCTGCAATTGTAGGAATGAGGCTTGAAGCCTTCGATCGATGCTTTCTGCCCCCAGACAGTGAGTTCCTGGGAGATGATTTGGCTGCTCCAATAGAGAAGAAGCCCAGACCTCGGCCACAGGAGGTACAGGGAGAACAGAGACATGGGCTTACCTTTATCAGCCACCTTGCCTTGAATATAGGTGACACTTATTTTAAGTGGTCCCACTTTCCCTTGTCCTTGTCACATTCTAACAACAGGGAATGGGACAAACTGCCCTGTTCCAGAAGAGAAGGTTCAGAGATGTGGAGCCTCTTTCTTAATGTCCCATAGCAGCTCAGTGGTGGAACAAAAAATGGAATAGAGACCTCCTGAGTCCTGGACCAGCCCTTCCCGGGACTGAGGCCCTGAGGTAAAGGGGCCTCAGTCCTTCGCCACTCAACTGTGAATATTACAGTCAGCTTTGAAAGTAAAGATGCACCAGACCCCTCAACAGAATTGTCTGATAGCCAGGGACTATCACACTGCACCATCCACACCCTCTTCCCTGGTTCTCCAAGATCATCAGCACAAGTGCATCTGTGGGGACTTAAAGGCCCAGTCCGTGAACAGGAAGATCCTTTCTCTGGCCAGACCCAATGTTCCTCCAGTGCCGGGGAGGGTGCTGACTTAACTCCAAATAATACCTGTCCCGGAAGGGAGGCAACACCTTCCTAGAGGGTCAGTACATTATTCAACTATTTGGAATAGATTCAGAAACTGAGGTTATTAACTTCTGGCTCTATCCAAAGAGTACCACCACTGCATCTACTATTGGAATCCATGTCCAAAGGGCTACTGACTTTTCCCAGGAAGGTGGAAGGCAGCAAATGGATTTATCCAAGTCAAAGGGAAGCGGTTGTTCTAATGGAAATCTGCCTCTTCAAAACCCCCGAAGCTGTCAGGAGCCCCATGGTCCCCTGCCTCTCTCTAAATTCTGCTTCCTTGAGGGACCAATTCACACTTACCCTTTGCTACCTGCTTCCTCTAACCCACCACCTAGATTTTCTTCTTCACTCCAGGTTCAAGTACTAGGGTTGTCACCCAGTAAAACCGGGCACCCACATTCCTAAACCCACGTCTGCGGCCTCTCGCTCAGCCGCCCATAGTGTGTCTCTCAACTGCAGCATGGTCATTGAGAGCTTGGGGCCCTGGAACCAACTATACTATGTTTAAATCTCAGCATTTCTTACAGGCTGTATACTTAATCTCTCTAAGCCTCTATTTCCTCCTATGTTAAATGAATGTAATAAGAATATTTACCTCTTGGGATTTAAATGAGATCAAGTGCTTAGCGCAGGGCTTGGGCGCATGGTAAACACCCCATAAATGTTAGTTATTATCATGAATGTCTCTCTATCTTTAGGGGCTTTTAGGGAGGAGGCTTCTGCTCTCTTCACACTCAACTCCATCCTTTCTGAATGCTGTGTTTGTCCCAGTGGGACTTTCTCTACTTTGTCTGTCCCCATCCTTCATATAACAAAGTCGTCCCTGAAGTTCTTTGCCTATAGCAGATGTCCTTGCTCTTATTCTCCTGAGGTAAAAAGGGCAGATGGGTTATTTGGCTACCTATTTCCAAAATCTGTAAATGGAAAAAGAGCAAAATACCCTGCCACCAGATAGCTGGAATCAAGGCCCACTTGACCTTCTATATAAACCCCCAGAAGCCCCTGCCCCATCCAGCCCTGCTGCCCCTTGGACTGTGATGGGGGTCTTGAGAGAGGTATGTAAGGCCTGTAAGTGGCTCTCCCCACCTCCTCAGA
Source organism: Lipotes vexillifer (assembly GCF_000442215.2). Lineage (NCBI taxonomy): Eukaryota > Metazoa > Chordata > Mammalia > Artiodactyla > Lipotidae > Lipotes > Lipotes vexillifer. Next base: position 2,272,907 of record NW_006791954.1, on the reverse strand, counting down.
AGGCTGCTTATCAGGGAGTGAAACACCGACCCAAGCTTGCCGTGACAGCAGGAGCTGCCTGAGAAGAGAGGCTGAGATAAATGAAGGATCCTTCATCCCCGTCAGCGTGGGCCAGACAGAAACCAGGTGCAAGGCAGTGAGCCTTCAACTTTTGTAAACAATCTTCCATCGACCACGGCAGCAGCTTGAGCCTGAGATGGGGATTAGAAGAACAGCTTCTGGAGGCCTGGGGCCTCTCAGCTGGACAGCCAGTTAAAGGGCACAGAAGATAACTGGCTGCTGGGAAAGATGCTTGAGGAAACACAGCCATTCGTCAACAGGGGGTTCGCCTGACCTGGCAGGAGAGAATCTGATATCTAAACAGTTCCCTGTGTCCCTGAAGCGCTCTGAATGTTCTCCAGCTAAATATTTGATACCATACCAGATAATAGCCGAAGGCTCTTCTCATCAGTGGGAGAAGGCTGCTGCTAGAGAGGAGAGAGGCCTAGCCAGCCCTGGATTTGGCTGAAATCAGGCAGGACTTGAGATGGGGGCATCCCGGCTGTACTGATTTTGGTGTCCTTTAACCTTGACCAGTCCAACCAGGGTCAAAGACCTTGCTTGCCAAAAGCTGGTCCTCTGTGAATCCACGAAGAGACATGGAACCTAAACCTCTTTTGAAGGCAATTGTCCCCTCTCCACCTGCCTCCCCACTTGTTTGATAGAAGTTTCAGGTGCAGGAACTGAAAAAATAACCGTGACCCCTGTGCTCAGATGGTAGACGCCAGCTTCATCCACCTGAGATTACAAAACAAAGTTAGGTGCTTGAATCCCCTCAGGGAGGTGGGGACAGACAGGTCTGGCTGAATGAAAGAGAATTTTCTGTTTACAAGTCCTATTTTTCCAGCAGGGGGGATGAGAAGGTCGATAATTCCATGTTCAGAGTTTCTTGTAAAATGCTGAGAAGGAAAGTGCATTTCAAATAGTATTGCTTCAAGAGAAGGATGTTCCCCCTCTGGTTGTAAGGTAGGAAATAAGAGTTAAAAATAGAGTTCTCAGGTCAGAGAAACCTGAGTTCATGTCTCAGCTCTAGTATTTACTCCAGTGGTTGTTGTGATCTTGGCAAATTATGTGACCTCTCTAAGCTTCAGTTTCCTCATCTGCAAAATGGGGATAGTAGTAACTAGTCATAGGGTGGTTGTGAGGATTAAACAGTAAGACTTGTAAAGAAAGCACTTAGAGTGATGCAAGGTAACACTCAGTAAATGGCAGCCACTATCAGTAATGAGATCTCAGCCACTGAAAGAAAACTTAGAGACAGGAAAATGAAAATTATCTAAGAAGAGTTTGGAAGGGGCAGGATTTGAGCACAGAACACAGGGGTTTTTGTTTTTGTTTTTTTGCCGTACACGGGCCTCTCACTGTTGTGGCCTCTCCTGTTGCGAAGCACAGGCTCCAGACATGCAGGCCCAGCGGCCATGGCTCACGGGCCCAGCCACTCCGCGGCATGTGGGATCTTCCCGGACCGGGGCACGAACCCGTGTCCTCTGCATCGGCAGGCAGACTCTCAACCACTGTGCCACCAGGGAAGCCCAGGTTTATTCTTTTAAAAACCCCTTTTTATTATAAAATTTCAAACATATACATAAATAAAAGAATACAATGGATTCTTTTAATGGATTCGCATATACCAAACAATACATAGCCTCACAACTAACAAGGCCAATCTTCTATCATCCATACTCCCTGCATAGGTATAGTCTGTTTTAAGTTAGCTATTCTGGCCACAAGTGTAGATTATTTTCTTATAGGAGAGGGAATATGGGATTTAGAGTCTAAAAACATGGTCCATCCTTGATTAGCTCTATGACCTAGGGCAGTTCCCTCTCAGTTTCTTCATCTGTCAAATGAAGTTGATAATAATACTACTTGCCATGCATATTTCACAGAGCTCTTACAGAGAGGAAATAAGGTATCTGTAAAAGGGCCTTGTAAAAGGAAGTGCTATGCCAATAGTATTGGTTGTTATAGCCCCACCCACCTCTCACTGTGGGTGGCACCAAGTATGTGCTCAGCAAACATTTATTGAGGTCTTGTGAAATGCTAGGTCAGGCCAAGGACCTGCTCTGCAGTCTTAGGTGGCACCCCTGAGTCTAGCTGGTCACATTACAAATGCTGTAACTAAGGTAACACCGATCACTCAGCGTGTCCCAGCCCCACCCTCAGAGAAGTATATCCCTCAGTTTGCACATCCTGTTGGACCCAGAGTCACTTCTTATACCACTTGTCCTTGTTCAATGTCAAGGCCTGGAAAATGTCACATCATGTCCACAGTCTCCAGTGCTATATCTCCTTTAAGGTTCAGAATGAGAATTACAGAGACAGTGGGTAAGACCTCAAAATTACATTTTGAAAAAGAAGCTGTCAGGAACAAATCACCCTTTCAAAAACTATATGGGGATAGGTCTTAGATCCAGAATTTAAAGCTGCAATGGGAAACCAGAAGGTGACTCAAAGGGTGACCTTAAAGTTATTTAAGCTATAGCTGAAGAGATGCTATTTCTCTCTCATTTTTCTTCCCTTAGAGAGAAGAGAATTTCAGAATTTCATCCTTGCCACAACCTCTGCATCCTGGGGGCCCACAAAAAAAATTTTCCTGCTCAGCAGGGCAAAACCTCTTATTTCCTGATGTCCTTTTCCCATCTCCTAGCTCCACACTGAAGTCCTTGCTGTAGACAGATTTCTCTAGCAAGTTATTTTCTCACCACTGAGCCCCAGCTGTTTTGCATCCCTGGAGCGTGTCAGGGCCAGAGCAGAAATGAAAGGACTGAGGCAGTGTCAGTTAGTGGGGCGTAGGTCACTAGTGATCAAATTTTTTAATGAACCTGAGGGCCAGGGACTTGAAAGGAAGGTCAGGGTTCACAGAAGGGTGATAGCAATATGCGTCTAGATTATTAAATCCTGAATGTGTAGACATCGATGTTCTTCTAATACCCACTCCTCCCAGGAGCTCCATGCTGCACTGAGCAGTCAAGCCTTTGACTTCATGCTGTCAGAGGAGCATGAAGGACATTTGACAGTTGGGTTATATCCTAAGACTTTGGTTCCTACTCTGACTCTCCAGGTGGCTGACTTCTCCTTTCTCCCAGAAAGAATCCAAGGCCAAGTTTTCAAAGTAGTTCAGGAGAAAGATGTGGCCTACAGATCGGAATTCTTGCTCAGCAGTCCCCTCTGGCCTGTCCCTAATGCAACTGTTTCCCTCATTCCCATTTGATTACACCTTTGAGTTTTGGAGATCTTGATTTCTTGGTTCCAAGAATGAGAGCTTTCTTAGCATCATAATCCTAAGCATCATTGGAAGGAACACATTTGTTTTTTTTTTTTTTGGTTACATCAGGTCTTCATTGCTGCTCGTGGGCTTTCTCTAGTTGTGGAGAGTGGGGGCTACTCTTCATTGTAGTGCGTGGGCGTCTCGTTGTGGTGGCTTCTCTTGTTACGGAGCAAGGGCTCTAGGCGTCCGGGCTTCCATAGTTGCAGTACATTGGCTCGGTAGTTGCAGTGCACGGGCTTAGTTGCTCTGCAGCATGTGGGATCTTCCTGGACCAGGGCTCGAACTCGTGTCCCCTGCATTGGCAGGCGGATTCTTAGCCACTGCACCACCAGGGAAGTCCCCGGAACACATTTATTGATGGGAATCAATCTTTATTTCTTTCACGTCAGAGTTGTTTTCTTTATTTGCTTCTAGGAGCAAGATACAATCCAGTCCTCCATAAAGAGGTGATGCCCATCTTCAGTAGTGGTTGTGGTTAAGCCAACGCCATGCAAATGTTCACAGGAGATATGGGGGAAGACCCAAAGGGAATCTTAGAGTCATTGAGAGATCTCAGGGTCACCTGGTCTAGGCTCCCTCCCAAGAACTTTCTCTTCAGTATCCCTGAGAGATGGCCATATACTGATGCTTTAACACCTCAAGTGATAGGGAGCTGATTAAGAAGCCCAGTTCAATTTTGGACAGCTTTTATTATCAAAAAGTTCTTCCTAATTTCACTCATAAAAGCAAAACAAGATGAATGGAAGCCCTTTCAAGAACCCCATGTGACATTCCTTCAGATCTTTGAAAATATCTATAATATCTGCCCTAAGTCTTTTCTACTCGAAGCTAAGCATTTCCAGTTACGTCAACAATACCCTTATGATAAGATTATTGTCTGATAAAATGATAAAAAGAATGCACACATATAACAAAAATATTTGAAAATATTGAAAGATCTTAATTCAAACACCTTGAGGTAATTACTGTTAAGATCTAGGTGTATTTCTTCCTACATCATGGTCTATGTATAGGGTACACCCCAACATTTAAAAATGATAATAAATTTATATTTCATTATTAAAAAAAAAACACAATACCCTCCACAGGAAAAGAACAATGAATTGGGAGCGAAAAGACCTGGGTTCAAGTCCTAGCTCCACCAGTTATCAGCTGTGTAGCATTAGGAAAGTCATTTAACTTAAGTTCACTTTCTTCCTCTGTGAAATGGAGATTAAATATATATACCTTACTTATTGTTATGAGGATTGAATAAGATAATATAATACCACAGAAATACAAAGGATCATAAGAGACTACTATGAACAATTATATGCCAACAAATTGGATAACCTTTAAGAAATGGATAAATTCCTAGAAATATACAACCTACCAAGACTGAATCATGAAGAAAAAGAAAATCTGAACAGACGAATAAAGTCAGGAGATTGAATCAGTAATCAAAAGAAAAGCCCAGGGGCCTTGCCTGGTGGCGCAGTGGTTAAGAATCAGCCTGCCAGTGCAGGGGACACGGGTTCCACCCCTGGTCCAGAAGATCCCACATGCCACAGAGCAACTAAGCCCATGCGCCACAACTACTGAGCCTGCACTCTACAGCCCACGAGCCACAACTACTGAAGCCTGCACACTGCAACTACTGAGGCCTGTGCTCCACAAAAAGAGAAGCCATCGCAATGAGAAGCCCGCCCACTGCAACGAAGAGTAGTCCCCGCTCGCTGCAACTAAAGAAAGCCCGCGTACAGCAACAAAGACCCAATGCAGCCAAAAATAAATAAATAAAAAATAAATTTAAAAAAAGAAAGAAAGAAAGAAAGGCCCAGGACCAGTGGCTTCACTGGTAAATCTACCAAACATTTAAAGAAAAACTAATGCCAATCCTTCTCAAACTCTTGCAAAAAATTGAAGAGGAAAGAATACTCCCAAACTCATTTTACAAGGCCAGCATTACCCTGATACCAAAGCCAGACAAGGACACTACAAGAAAAGAAAACTTCAGCCAATATCCCTAATGAACATAGATGCAAGAATCCTCAACAGAATATTAGCAAACCAATTCAACAGCACATTAAACGGATCATGCACCATGATCAAGTAGGATATTTCCCTGGGATGCAAGGATGATTTAACATTTGCAAATTAGTAAGTGTGATATACTGCATTAACAGAATAAAAGATAAAAACCATATAATCATCTTAATAGATGCAGAAAAAGCATTTAACAAAATTCAACATCCTTTCATTATTCAAAACTCTCCATAAATTAGGTATAGAAGAAATGTACCTCAACATACAAAGGCCATATATCACAAACCCACAGCTAACATCATACTCAATGGAGAAAAGTTGAAAGCTTTTCCTCTAAGATCAAAAACATGACAAGGATGCCCACTCTCATCACTGCTGTTCAACATTGTACTGGAAGATCTAGCCAGAACAATCAGGCAAGAAAAAGAAGTAAAAGGCATCCACATCAGAAAAGAAGTTAAATTCTATCTAGTTGCAGATGACAGGATCTTATATATAGAAAACCCTAAAGACACCACCAAAACACTGTTAGTACTAGTGAAAGAATTCAGTATAGTTGCAAGATATAAACTGAACATTTGCATTTCTATACACTAACAATGAACTATTGAAAAGGAAATTAAGAAAACAATCCCACTTACAATAACATCAGAAAGAATAAAATACAAGCAGGTGAAAGATCTGTATAGTGAAAACTATTAGGCACTGATGAAAGAAATTGAGGACGATGCAAATAAATGGAAAGATATCACATGTTCATGAATTGGAAGACTTAATATTGTTAAAATGCTCATACTACCCAAAATGATCTACAGATTTAATGCAATCCCTATCAGAATTTCAATGGCATTTTTCACAGAAATAGAAAAAAATCCCAAAATTCATATGGAACCACAAAAGACCCTGACTAGCGAAAGCAATCTTGAGAAAGAAGAACAAACCGGGAGGCATAATAATTCTTCACTTCAAACCACATTGTAAAGCTTTAGTAATAATAACAGTATAATACTGGCATAAAAACAGTCACATTGACCAATGGAACAGAATACAAAGCCTAGAAATAAACCCACACATATATGGTCAACTAGTCTTTGACAAGGGCACCAAGAGTACACAACGTTAAGAGGTTAGTCTTTTCAATAAATAGTGTTGGGAAAATTGGATATCCACATGCAACAGAATGAATTGGAACCTATCTTATACCATACACAAAAAATAACTCAAAATGGATTAAAGATTTAAATGTAAAACCTGGAACCATATAACTGCTAGAAGAAAACATAGGGAAAAAGCTCCTTGACATTGGTCTTGGCAATAATTTTTTGGATATGACACCAAAAGCACAGGCAACAAAAGCAAAAATAAATAAATGGGACTACATCAAACTAAAAATCTTCTGTACAGCAAAGTGGACCATCAACAAAATAAAAAGGCAAACTATGGAATAGGAGAAAATATTTGCAAACCATATCCAAAATATACAAAGAACTCATAAAACTCAATGACAAAAAAATTAAAATAACGATTAAAAAGGTCAGCTCGGTGCTTTGCAATGACCTAGAGGTGTGGGATAGGGAGGATGGGAGGGAGGCTCAAGAGGGAGGGGATATGGGGACATGTGTATGCATATGGCTGATTCACTTTGTTGTGCAACAGAAACTAACACGGTATTGTGAAGCAATTATACTCCAATAAAGATCTATCAAAAAAAAATGGACAAAGAATCTGAATAGACATTTTTTCAAAGAAGGCATACAAATGGCCAACAGGTACATGAATAGTTGCTCACATGACTAATCATCAGGGAAATGCAAATCAAAACCACAATGAAATATCACCTCACATCTGTTAGGATGGCTAGGATGGCTATTATCAAAAAGACAGAGGGGGCTCCCCTGGTGGCGCAGTGGTTGAGAGTCCGCCTACCGATGCAGGGGACGCGGGTTCTTGCCCCGGTCCAGGAAGATCCCACGTGCCGCGGAGCGGCTGGGTCTGTGAGCCATGGCCACTGAGCCTACGCGTCCAGGGCCTGTGCTCCGCAACGGGTGAGGCCACAACAGTGAGAGGCCTGCGCACCGAAAAAAAAAAAACACCTAGTATTGGATTATAACCCAAGGAATAAAATAAATATACCTGAGTTTATGCTGATGTAAACAACTGAATAAATGAAAAAAAAAAAAAAAAATATATATATATATATATATATGGCACCTGGAACTGAATGTGATGCTATAGATGTGAGTTAGTGAGACAAATACCCACCTTAATAAAGTTATTGTTATTTAAATCTTGAAGATCTTTATGTTACAGGAAGAAGATAGAAAACCAAAAACTAAATACATTTGCTATATCAGCTATTAATATCGTGCCACCTATGCCAAATGTTGGATCTGTCTCATCTTTACTCTTGTATTCATTCATCTTTTCAGTATTCTGTATATATTTACAAGATATGTCTTTTCCCCTAGGTACTAAGGATACAAAAATGAACAGACATATAAACAAGTGATACAGGCAACATAAGGGCCCAGTGGTGGAATTAAGGAGACATGGACTCCAATAAATATTAATAAAATTTTTTTAAAAAGGAGACATGGGTAGAGCGACATGGATGGAGATTCACTCTGTCTAGGGATGGTGGGAAGGCTTCCTTGAGGAAGTGATGTTTCAGCTGCATCTTGGGAAACAAATAAGGTTTTCCAGGCATAGAATGAGTAGAAAATCTTTCAGGAAAATGGAAGAGCTTATTAGAAGTCAAAATAGAACGAATGCCATGTTTTGGAGGGGAAATTAACCAGGTAAGACCGGGTCTCAAGGATATATGAAAGACCAAGAATGTTAGGAACATGTATCACAATTCTAACAGGAGAGAGAGAGAGAGACTTAAACACCCAGCCTTCTCTTTCTTCTCACTTTTAGAGATCCCCCTCCTAAAACCTGGTATATTTTCATTCTTTAAGCTGGTGACCCCATTCACACTATGTTTATCCTCCCAGTTATCCTTCAAGAGAATTTGCAGCTATAGCAATCTGGAATTAATCTCTTTCTAGTTGTACACTTCAGATTATTGAACCTTTGAAGTACACCCCCACCTCCATACTGTACCTTTCCATGGGCTTTCTTGGATCTCCCATCAGAACACTCTCTGCAAGCTTGTCTTGTGTGGGGCACTCTCGGGTTCCCCCAATATTGCCTCCAATTAATTGAAATTTCTTGTTCCTCCATTTCTTTAGCTAACAAGCAGGGCTGATGATGGGAAGGATGAAAGAGTGGAAGAGACTCATGAAGCCTTAATTTCTTTTTAACATCTTTATTGGAATATAATTGCTTTACAATGGCATGTTAGTTTCTGCTTTATAACAAAGTGATGAAGCCTTAATTTGACCTATAAAAAGAACTCTAATTCCTGGCCCCTCATCACTGCTATTTAATAATTTTTACTGATTCTCAGCAAAAATTGATATTCCCTTTGGTCAGGGGGCTGAGTGACTATCTGCAAAGTAAGTGAAATATGGCGTGCTTGGAGTCCCTTAGCTTGTGAAATTACCAAGACCCATTATTTCAGCATGGTTGTCTCCAGGCTGGCTCCAACACAAGAAAAAAGGACTGGTAAGATGCCTGGCTCCTGCCTTCCCATCAACTATTTAATTTGTTTGACACATCTTACTGGTTAGAGCTCAGGTGAAAGGATACTGAAGCCGGATGAGGGCTGGGATCTCTAAATATGTTGAAAATGTTATCTGTTCTTTCTCAAATATGTCTCTCCCCTTCAGGTATTTGCTCTGTGATAGCCTTTTCCCTTGGCAGCCGTTGAGTCTCTGCGCCTTGTATTTCAAAATCGATAAGGAAAGGCGAGATCCTCCTGCATTGCGGGGCACCTGGGGAAGAGAGACCATGTGTGATTTGGGCTGCGTAGCCTCACAACCAGCGCTCACCCACCTCCCCCTTGCTGTGCATGCCTTGCTCGGCTAGAGAGCAGAAGGTAACAGAAAAGGAGAAAATAAATGGGCTTTCTCTGAGGGACTCACACATGCATTCTCTCTAGTGATCTCCTTATCTGCAGACTTTGCAAATTCTTTACAACATCTGATCAAGGAAGGGCTTTTTTGATGTTTCTGCATGTTCTCGATTGACTGCCCTGCTGCTGGGATATGATGAGATGCCCTTATCAGGAGCCCCTTCAGAGCTTTCCAGACGGGTTGCAAAATCTGTGTATTTTTAAATAAACAGCAAACTAGTCCCAGAATGTGGCTTCTTTGGAGCTAAAGCAACATCTGCATAAAGCAGGAGGGTAGATGCCAGATGCAAGTGATCTACGACCCCTAATCTGACTCTGTGTCCCTCCTCTCCCGGCTTCCTGTCTCTCCCTAGACTCCCCATCATGTTAATTCCGCTGTCAGGACCACTCTATAAGTCCCCAGGAGCTGGACTGAGTTACAGGATGGGAAGCTGCTCACGGCCTCCAGGCTTCTACTTTGCATCTGCCTTGTGCCTGGCTCTGCCGACCAGTGCTGGGAAGGTCACAGGTGGAAGGGGTCGGAGACTTGGACTTTTTGATCTGCTTATTCCTCAAAGTCTTCACAGCTCTGATCTATATGTCTACCATGATTAGGATCTCCAACCAAGTGGTGGGGTGGGGGAGATATAGGGGGAGGCTGATTCATGTGAGAGCAGGCGCATGAGGAAAAAAGCTGAAAGCCCCCACTTCTTTTTTTAAAATTAATTATTAATTAATTTTTATTGGGCAATAGTTGTTTTACAATGTTGTGTTAGTTGCTACTGTACAGTGGAGTTCCCTGTGCTATACAGCAGGTTCTCACTAGCTATCTATTTTATACATATTAGTGTATATATGTCAATCCCAATCTCCCAATTCATCCCACCACCCCCCTTTTCCCCCTTGGTGTCCATATGCTTTTTCTCTACATCTGTGTCTCATTTCTGCCTTGCAAACTGGTTCATCTCTACCATTTTTCTAGATTCCACATATATGCGTTAATATACGATATTTGTTTTTCTCTTTCTGACTTACCTCACTCTGTATGACAGTCTCTAGGTCCATCCATGTTTCTACAGGTGACCCAATTTCGTTCCTTTTTATGAAAGTTCCCACTTCTTAACCATCCCTGTATCATGACTCCCAGTAACTAGGAAGTCATAGCATTTGCATACCCATCATAAGAATTTGGAAAGATGTGTCCTCAAGGAGAACCCCTTCCCAAATTCATGTTAATAGCCCCCTTCCCATTGCCCCCAGGATTGCTGTAATATGCCAAACCTGAACCCTTTCAACCCTTTCAAGATCCATCATGTTCAAAGTGCCGACATATTTCCAAACTTGGAGAAGACCCCCCCACTTCAAGTGGAAGGTCTCTAAAGCAAGACCTCCCATGATGGCCAAACCCTGACCGTTAGAGGTTTTCACAGAATCTGTGAGTCAACCAATATCTGACTTGGACACTATTTGCGGGAATTCTCAATCTTTCAGGGTTACAAAGACAGAGAGAGAGATTCCCTAGTTAAACCTGGTAATCTTGAATATTGGGGTAGTCTGCTTGATTTCTCTCCTCCAAAAGGAAAAAAGCAGTCACCTCAGACTCTAAACAACGCCTGGTGGTCTGATAGCTAAGGCAGAGTTAAGAGTAGAATGAGGTGGAAGAGAGGCTGACATCCTAAATGCATTGCATATTCCAGATATGCGGGCTTATATATAAATCCTAGAGGGCCAGAGGCACAAAAAGAAAAATGATATGTTGCTTTTCAGGTATGTGATCTTGGGTACATTATTTATTTTCTCTGAGCCTCGGGCTCCTCATATGTGAGAATAATGATCATACGAACCTCCCAGAGATGTGATGAGAAGTAAAGGCTAATAGCAAAGTTATATATAAATGTCAATAACAACAACAATGATAACAAAAATAATAACAGCTGCCACCAAGAAGGGAAGTGGGAAAAGCATTGTGAGAAAAGTAGAGTTACCTGGACAGCAATGATAAGCAGCAGAAATGGAGTAGCTGCCTTAGCCTAGGTATATCGGCACTTCCTTCCCTTGAGATAATGGGGCCACTCCTTCTCACCTTTCACATTGCTTCTCTACTCTAATGCTCCTTTCCCTTCTCACAAATTAAACAGGCTCTGCTCAGCAAATGTTTGTTCCCCATAATGGCTGCCAATCTCGCAGCTCCCTCACAGAGCTTGGGGATTTGTGTGGATCATGGTATCAGTGACTAATGCAGCCCTAGAGGTCAAGTAGATGGACACAATCTGAAAGAGAGAAAGGATTCCTCCCATTTATCAGCAGCCACCAGCCTGCCCCATTGTCCTTTCCTGCCCAAGCTATCCTGCCTGTATCAACAGAAATACAGTGCCCAGATCAAGGGATATAATATTTCCACTCTACTTAGAACGGATCCAGTCACACTTTATATTTTCTGTTCAGTTCTGGACACTTTGTTTTGTAGAAAATATTGACTAAGGAAGAAAGAACAGGATGGGGAAAGATCTGGAAATCAGGTCTTAGGAGAAACAAATTAAGGAATTGGGAATGTATATTACTCTAGGGATACACAGGACAGCTGTCTTCAAATATTTGGAGGGGTAGCATATGGGAAAGGAATTGAGTCATTCTCTTGGCTCCAGAAAGTAGCAAAGAAGTAAGATCAATGGGTGCAAGTCCCAAGAAGACAAACTCGTATTCCTTATAAAGAAGTATTTTCTAGTATTTAGAGCAGTCCAACATCGGGGGAATCTCCCTTATAAATAGCAATCTTTCCATTGCTAGAGGTGTCCAAGCCCAGGATATTGTAGTAAAGATCGGGTGAGGGTATAAAGGATAAAGTCTCTATGTTCCTTCCATATCCAAGCTTTCAGTTGTCGTTTTGCTTTGATTTGTGTCACTTTCATTCTCCTGAGTCCATCTCAGGCGGGCACTAGTAAGGTTGAGAAAAGCAAGGAATTCCCAGCAGTTGTCAACTTCAGCCCTGATATGTCTTGGGAAACTCACTCACCTAAGGAGAAATAAAAAAGCTCCTGGGTTATGTTCAGGAGGTATATGGGGAAAGAGAGAAAGGAACCAAAGTGTTCAGCGATGCAGATTCCTCACCTCTCTCTATGAGCTAAGAAGCAGCTAGATGGCCATCAAAATATCCAAATGCAATGTTGATTTGAAATCTGGATTAGTAGTTAATGGTATCTCATTATTGGGCAGGAATTTCTCTCCACATCTGCCAAAGTTCTGAAGAAAACACCTCTCCGTGTTGCCGGAAGCAGATTTACAAGTAACTCCCTCCTGCTCTGTCTCCATTCCCTTAAATAGTAAAATTCCTTCATTAAGCTTGCAGGGTTGTTGGGTGGGTGTGTGCGTGCGTGTGTGTGTGTGTGTGTGTGTGTGTGTTGGGAGGAGAGGAAAGTCCTTTCTCTCCAGGTTCACCTACATAGAAAGACCTGCTCTTCACACCTACAGGGACCCATGAGCTTTTCTCTCTCCTCTCCCAATCAAGGGCTTCAGACCTCAACAGAGAATGGACCCTGTGACTCAGGAGGCTGCTCTCAATTCCAGGCTGAAGTGGGAAGGGGCTCTAAGGGTGCTGAGTGAGACCCTCTGTGACTCCAAAAAAACTATCTATGTCTGGAGCCCTGCCTCAGTTGAAAGGAGAGGATGGAAGAGGGCTCCTGACCCCAGAGAAGAATCTGAGTTATGTCTCAGCAACTGAGCAAACATTTACACTTGTCACCAAAAATAAAACTGAAAACTAAACTTTAAAGTTCCGGGGAGGGAAAAAAAAAAAAAAGGAAAGAGAGAATCCGGTCTTCTCTTGTTTTCCAAGGGGAAATCTGAGATTGGGAGCAGCTTAGCACCTGGTCAATGCAAAAGACATAAAAGCAAGAAGTTTTTGTACTGATTAAATTAAATTCAAACCCAGGATCCCCTTTTTTCCAAAGAACTGCGTGCAAGAGGGCTGGAGGAAGAGAGAGAGAGTAAAGCAAAATTTTTTCCGGTTTCCACATCCCTTTGACTTAGAAAGAGTAGAGATGAAGGAAGACTGCTGCAGATAAACCCCCTTTCTTATTCAAAGAGAGGAATTTAAAAAACATTTTTTTTCTCTAGTGAAATAGAGGGAGTTTTTCATAAAGGGAGGATTTTGGAGCACACTCAGATTATTTTTGGTAGATTATTTTAACACACTTTTGAAACTTTGTTTTTTCTTTTTTTCAAAATAGGATGTTGAAGAACCCAAAGTTAGTATTGGAATTGGGCACTAACTGGATGCTATTTTTCTTTTATTTTTGTATCTGTCCCTCTGTTCTTCATCATTAAATTATAGGGATAAGCACAAGCTCTTTTTCTTTTTCCTACTTAAGGTGGGAAGAGTCAGTTGAAGCTTACTAAACTCTGGGTCCAAACACCCAAATGAAAACCAGGGAAAAAAATCAACTTTCCAGATCTTTGGTATTCTGTGAAGGAAAAGTAGGAAATTAGTCATGTTTGGGATTTTTTTGTTTGTTTCGTTTTCTCTTAATTTTTGCTTTCCCTCTGAGTGCGCAGCCACACACCACCCAACACAGAGAGATAACTCATTACTTGCCTCCTTCCTTTTCATTTCCATTCTGGGAATTCTGTAGAGATGAGACTGAAGCATTTTTAGCAAAAGGCCCTCTTCCTTTTCACCTCTATGTGGAGAACTCCTCTATTTTCCACTCACTCTTCTCAGAAGCTTCATTGGGTACCACTTAGCAGTCAAAACATAAACTCCAAAGAGTGGAGAGAAACAGAACCTTTCCACGTAGGTAACAATACCTGTCTCCCCAGCCCGCTTTCTCTGGCTGTTGCAGCCACGTGTGCAGAGCTGTGTACGAGGTCAGTTTATTTGCCGGTCTGAGGCACAAGTAACAACGCTTGTTTACGGACAGCTCTGCGAACGTGGGAGGGAGGTTGGCGTGTCTCTTCGGGAACGTGTCAAGGTGTGGATTTCAATGGGTTTTGAAATGTGCCGCTTGGTAAGGTGGGAGCCTGCAAGCATGCAGACTCTTTCAAAGGTGTCCTTGCAAGTCCCCATCCAATGCACCCAAATCACTGAATTTGAATTGCTGAATACAGACCCCCTGCTGGATTAGGAATTGCCTCACCCACCCCACCCGTCCTCCAAGGAAGGAGCTGCCCTCTTGCCTTCCTCTAACTCTGGGTAGTGTCCCTCCTGCCAGGCTCCGAAAGGTGGGGATCGAAAATTGAGTTCCGGAAAATGAGTGTAAATTGGAGAGACAGTGGAGTAACTGGAGGCGGTGGACGGTAGAAAGAAAGCTCAGGGCTGGAGAGGAGCGTGGGACAGCTCTTTCCACCAGCTGCCAGCCTATTTCCTCACCTACACCTCAAAGGCTTTTCTTCTGCACATCTTGTCCAGATTTTGCCTCTTCAGACTCCCCATCCCCCAAAACAACAGCTCCCAGAAAAGGCTGTCTGAAATGGGGAATCAGAGAACTCTGGCCAAATTTGTCAGAGCCATGCCCAGAAGCCTTGAACCTTTGAGTTTTTTCAGGTCACTGCTGAGGAATTCCATTCCCCAACTCCGTTCTTCCTAGGGGGCCCTTGATCTGGAAATCTAACGCCAGGGAGGAACAGGAGGTGGAGGTGACTTTTCCTTTTTCTTGACACTTTTCCCTTCCCTTTTCTTGCTTTAAATCAGGTTTCCTGTTCTGTGATCAGGATCCACGTGTGTAGGTCTATGGTGGGAGTATGCAAGAGGATGTCATCAATTCCCAACAATTTCCAAAAATGGTAACTGACCACACCAGAATGGGTGATCTTCTCAAGCGTTCTGAGAAACTTCCAACAGGTGACCATCCTTGCCCTCGAGTTCCATTAAGCATTAAAAGTAATGCTTCCCCTTGCTGTCCCCTTTCAGACCCAAACGAACCTAAGTGACTTCACTTTATTGGGCCTAGAAGGGGAAGACTTCCCAAAGGTTTTTAGAAACGGAAAACTTGGTCCATTGACGTATAAAGGACACTGCACCCTGTGGGGCTGCATTGGGTGATGGAGAGGAGAAAGGAAGGCTTGTCTGCAGCGGCTGCACCTGCCTGGATCCCTCAACAGAAGGGTTGGCTTCTCTATTTTCTACCAACATTTCTACCAATCTAAACATCCAGCTGGGCCTTCAAGTTGCCTGAGATAAATATCTTTAATGAATGAACGGAAAGTCAGAGAATAAGAAGATGCCTCCTAAGTCCCCTTCCATCACTTGTCTTACTTTCATTATTTTCATATGAATACACTGATCAGGTAACAGTCTTGGACTAATCAAACGTCTAAAACTGATGTCACTTCAGAAGATCATTTGCGGGGGGTGGGGGCGGTGACTGGCTTCTAGACAAGAGAAATTTGCTTCAATGTTCACTTGTCCAACAAATATTTACTGAGCATCTACTACATGCCAGGCATTGTTCAAGGCACTAGAAATGCAGCAATAAACAAAACAGAAATCTCAGCCTTCATGGATCTTATGTTCTAGAAAGTTAGGAGGTTAGAGACTATTTTTCATATATGGTGGCTGAGAACATGCATGTCACTTCTTTATCATATTAGTTCTTTTAGTGTCTTTGGAAAGAGAGTCCAAACTATTACAAGTTTACCAAATTTCTCTTCCATTAGACATAGTTTATGACACTAATAATATGCAGATATGTGGCCCTTTGCAGTCCTGGATGATGTTCCCAACCAGACAGTCCCATTTTAACTAACCTCCCTACACCCCTTCCCCAAAAAAGACTATCATTTCCTGAGTCACCTCTCCTCTGGGAGGCTCAGGCACTGGTCCAACAAGAGTGGAGAGACCAGGGCATGACCCCACGACCGGGACCCTTCCCCCGCCCTTTGGCCTCAGCAATCCCCTGGACAGGCAGCTCCTCCAGGGCTGGGGGTTAGGGGGCTGTAAGCCATTTCAGGGCTGAACTCTTCATGAACCAGGAAGGGAAGGGGGTGGGGGCTGCAGAGCAGAGCCAGCAGGAGCTGGCTGGGAGGCAAGGTTTCTGGGCAAACCTCTCCGGCTGAGTAAATACTGAGCTGCCTCATCTCCAAGGTGGGGTAGAAACAGAGCTGTCAGGCCAGAGTAAACTGAAGGGAGCTTCGGGCCTCTAAGGAGCAGAGGGCACATGCTTTTGGGGGCATCCTCCTTCCTAGGTTCTCCCTTCAGGCAGAAAGGGCTACAGGGCTCAGAATTGTCTGGACCCAGGCCAGTGATCTTGAGAGCATGGAGGAAATTGACTGGGGTGGGGGTGGGGGGAGAAACAGTAATTTTAATTAGCTCCAACTTGGCCAGTAGACTATGTGGGACATGATGCTTCCCGCACCCCACCCTACCACCCCCCATCCCAGACCAAGTTTAACATTCTTTCTTACTTACAACTTCTATCATCAGAGGGAAGGATGAGTAAAGCTGCAGTGAGATAATGCAGCTTATATTAAAGACTGGGAAAGCAGGCCCAGAGAGGTTAAGTGATTGATTCAAGGACACACAGGAGGCCCTTGGTAGAGGAAGCTCTGGTCTCCTGACTTCCTACAAAATTCTTCTTTCTCTGAAGTACCTGATCCACTTATTTCCCGATGAAGAGAATGACAGGGGCCAAGAGGTCCTACTCTGAGCTGCAGTTAATAGCTGCTTGAGCCAATCTGTTCTCCCAGAAATGGGCATTAAATATTTGGCATCTCCAACTCCTGTTCCACCTAGGACCCACTCTGAGGATAAAAAGCATTTAGAGAGCCTGGGAAATAGCAAAAGTTAAAGCATCTGGAATATTGTGGTTGAGTCATGTAAAGGAGGCCATGCAAGGAAGTTCTTAGAGCTAGGACTGAGCCATCAGGAAAAAATCTGGTACAACTGCAGGGGGTGCCAACCACATGGACCACAGTGAGAACGTGCTCCCAGAGTTATGCAATGAGACTGTCCTGCCAAAAGCATGTCTCATTACGATGCTGCACTTACTATGAACTAGTATTCTGTGGAACTACCCTGAACCTTTCCGTTCATAATTATTTTATTCCCTAGCAGCAAATTCCATGGTTATGGTACTAGATGAGTCTGCAGGTACAGTGATGGAGGATGAAAGCTAGCGAATGTCTGCTTCTATCACACCAAGGCCAAGAAAAACTCAGTACAAGAAAGTAATAAAAAATGTCTTGTATGAATATATAAAACAGAAAATCTCTACTGAGAACACTGCCAGGCAGTGTTCTAAGCATGTCTCATATATCTCACTTATTCAACTTCCTTCATTTTACATCTGAAGAAATGGAAGCACAGGGAAATTGAATAACTGGCATGAGCTCACTCACCCAGCTGATAAGAGAGGAACCACGTTGAAAACTAAGTTACACTTCAGAACCCTTACCCTCCACCACTCTAAATCAGGAACTCAGACTGTCTGCCCTCAGGACTTCTGAGCCTTCCTCCCAATGGAGAGGGGAGGGAGAGTGCAAGAGGCCCAGGACAGCTCTTTTCTACAGTTGAGTGGGCTGAGACCTGAAGGAAAGGAAAGGGTCTCAGCCAGACCCACCTGGGTGTTCTCAGCTGCTAAGAAGGGAATCCCCTCTACCTGTCCTTAGCCCCAGAACCTGTCTCTAGTATCATACACCTATCAGGGATCAAACAAGATATGAATGTGAGAAGTGAAGAGTGTGTGTGTACCCCAAAGGGTCAAGATGTGCCCTGGAATCAATTAGGGACTGTAGGTAGGGGAGAAGACATGTCCCCCTTAATAATGATAAGTATTATTATAGCTCATATTTATTTGAGACTGCTCTCGAATATTTTACACATATAAACTTATTTATTAACATCTACCCTATGAAATAAGTATGATTATGATGCCCATTTTGGAGAAAATGGCCACAAGGCTGTGAGAGGCAGGGCTGGAAGGATTTGAACCCACATATCTTGGCCTTCCTCTCAGTTTCATCTGGATCTGCGTGCTCCCAGTCATCTGGAGATGCCCCCAGCCTCCCCATCTCCACCCTCTTCTACTCCCCACCCCACCAACTCCCTTCCAGCAGCCCAGTGGTATTGGTGCAAAGAATGTTCATAACAAAGAAACCCACATTAAAAGTAAGAAGAACTTTAGGGTTTTTAAAATCTTTTTTCCTTGTCTCTCTTGTCCTGGAGATCAAAGGGCCTCACGTTGGGAGAACAAATGCTGAAGAAGAAAGCAAATGAAAGAGGAAAAGTTCACACTTGGGGCTGAGAAACAGATGGTGCAGAGTGTTGGGTAGAGTGGAGGCTACGTGGTGGAGGAGGGGCCGGGAGATACTCCTCAGAAACCTTGACAAACTTTCAACCCGAGAAGAATTCTCCCCCCACCCCAATAAAGAATCAATGGGGGAAAAAAATCTCTATTTTAAGATTTTTATTTTCAAAACAGGAGACTTTTTGGAGATTTGGTGAGTGGAGGTGTTGGAGTCGAGGGCTTTAAATCTTGCAGAAAATGTACCTTCAGATCTTCTGGTAAATATAATTCCCTTTGCCCCCTCAAGGGCTGTGAAAAACCCACCTATCTGAAAGGCACGGTGGAGTCTATGAGGAAAGAAGTTTGTCACCTATTCTGGAAAGTTTAACAATGTGTTTTTGTTTGTTTGATTGTTTGTTTGTTTTTACCAACCTCTCCTTTGTCATTTATGATAGGAAAATACAGTGACCTTTTGTTTCTGCAAATAAATGCTTTCTGTGTAGACCAGTCTGAGGCCTCAGATAAGTGGGATTTTAGGAAAGCACAAAGTGGGGAAAGGGTTAGGATCAAAGGAGATGGGGGGGCTCAGATGTATTGCAGATTCTTTTGAGCCTGCCCCTCTGTTAACAGAGAATTGATTTGCCCCTCATCCCTCCCTGGGGGAATCTGATAGTTCCTTCTGCTGTGGCCAAAATCCAAATAGACCAGCCTCCCCCACGACCTGTCAGCCCCAGTCTGAGGCCCAGCTTCACCATCCTTGGGGTCCTGCTCTAACCAAAGCTCCTTCCTCTTCCCTGATTTTCTGCCCACTGGTCCAATGTTTGCAGGATCCAGAAATATCCCAACCAGAAGGCTCTACCAGCTTACACTGAATGGCTCCAAGCAAGAGTTTTGTTTCCACAGACACTGCTCTGTCTCCTCTGTCAAGGTGACCCCCTTGGGAAAGCCAACCTTGGTGGCAATTCTAATTAAATGCAGAAAAGCAGTTAATAGATTTTTTTTTTTTTTTTTTAAGACAGAGGGCAAGGCATCAAGCTCTGGGAAAGCTGAGCTTCCTCTTGCAACACACTTCCTTTCCAGCTGGACTGTGCCATTATTGATAACTTGGCCTCTCCTATAATAGCACCAATTTCATCAGGAAGCAAACGCTCGGCTCTTCTTGCACACACTCCTAGTCCTTTTCGCTTCTTGTCTTCCTCTGAAAGGTCGAGAATTCAGTAGATGGGGTGGGTAAGACGCCCCCCTTGGTCTTGCTGCCCGATCCCAGCTGTCTTGACTCCAGGGCATGGGGGGTCCCCGGAATCAATAAACCGGTCGGGAGCCCGCAGGCCCGCGTCCTCTGGACGGCTCTGCAGGGCGAGAGTGCTGGCGGTTAGGCGGCCGTCGCGGCGCTGCCCGAGCCAGGCCCGCCTCCGCCTCCCCCAGCCTCCGCCGACCAAAGGGTTGTCAGTGGGACCCGCCAGGAGACAATAGCTGCCCCCGCGGGCGCGCCGTCGGCTTGTTTGGAAAGCCCGGGGGCGCTTCGAGGTAAAAAGGTCAGCGCGGGACCAGGGTTTACCTCGGCCTCCTTCGCCCACCCCAGGCCCTCGGGACTCCAACCTGCCGCTCCCGCCGCAGCCCTCCCTTCCCCGCCTCCCCCTCGGCCCTTTCGCCTCGCCTCCGCTGCTGGCCAGCGCCGGAGACCCGGGAGTCACCGGGAGCCGGGTGGACGGCGCTTCGGAGGCGGGCGGCTGCGGCCAGAGTCTCTCAGCCTCCCCGGATCCCGAGCCCCGACGCCCCGGTTGGGTGGAAGGGCGCCAGGCTGGGAGCCGGAGTGGAGGGGTAACCTGTGTGTCAGTCTGAAGTTTATCGAGGGACCTGTCCTCTGACTTTCTCTGAGCAAGAATTGACGGGGAGGGGGACGATGCACAGCCTCCGCAGCACATATTAATATTTACCGAGGCACACTCTATGCCAGGCCTCGCTCTGGACGTGGGGGACGCAGAAGGGAGAAGGGGTAGTGGGCCCTTTGCCTCCCCCCGAACTTCCTCCTCTTTTCACACCCTTTTCTGTTCTCTCCAAACAGATCCGTTTTTCTTCTTTCCTGCCTTCCTTTCAGGACCCTCTCCTAACTGTATCCTCCCCACCACCTTGTGCCTCCAGGTCTTCCCACACTCCTCCAACGACCTAAGGGCTGACGGCTGTCAGATCTGGAAACCTAGGGCCCTGTTCTGCTTAGGCCCCACCCAGTAAGTCCTTGTCTTTATCCAGCAGAGCTCTTAAAGCTCAGCTCCTTCCAGCCCAACCAGCCTGCACCTACTCTTTCCTCATCTCTCCCCCAGGGCTCTTGGAGAGAGCCTCCTTTACCCCTAGGTGGAGGAGCAGAGAGGCGGGAAGAGGGGAAAACACACTTTATTGAAATGAGGTAGTTGGAAGTACAGAGAGAACCCGATTGCTTGGGGCTCAGGTTTCCAGAAAGAGTGGTGCCTCCACTCTCTCCAAGGTTCAGAGAAATGCTGGCTGCTGGTAGGAGCTCTCCCTGCACCTGGGCCTCCCTGGGCTGCGCCAGGGGTTGGGGTGGAGATGAGGAGGGTCCTGGCTTTTCCAGGAGGCAATAAATAGGGGAGGAACTAGTGGGAGCGTGCCTGCGCCTTCCTGGTAGAGGCTTGCTGGGGTCCAGCCTCAAACAAAATTCCACAAGTCTCCGAAGTACCAAGTTCCAAAACACTTTGGTAGCTTAGAGATGAGGTCGCTGGTGGGAGAGGAGGCAGGTCTCAGAAAACAACCTCTGGAGGTTGCTAGTGCAATACAAATGTGCCAGGTGGGGGTTAATAGGCTTAGATTGGCGGGGGGTGGGGTGCTTTTTGGTCTGTCACAAGGCAGCTGGTGCTATTGTAAGGTCTGTGGCGACTAGAAAGATTAAGCATTGGTAATACGCCTGCACCCAAACACCTCCCACACAAGAAACCTCAAGGCCTTCTCTCTGTCCTGGGCCTAGAAGGGGGAGTTAGGATAAGAGTGCATGAGGAGAGTCCTCGAAGCTCAAAGGCACTGGACTGAACAAATCGAAGTTGGAAGGGAAAGGAGAATCCAGGAGGTTGGGACTTGCTTCCACCCCGCCCACGTGCTGATCCCCAGATTAAAGGCCCAGGGAAGCCCTTCCCTTCACTCTTGACAGGCTGGGTGTCTCCCATGCCTCTGGTCCTCCTGTAGGGTCCCCAGCCATCAGCACCTTGCCCAGACCGGAGAAGAGGGGTCCCCCATTCCTCCCCAGAGCAGCTCTAAACTGGCGCCCCAGCCTTGGTGAGGATCGCCTGAGTAGTAAAGCCGAGGCCCAGGGTTAGGGAGAGCAGAGGACAGAGGGCTGGACGGCGGCACTCGGGCGCTGGGGAGCCCCGTCGGTTGGGAAGTTTAGTTCAGGAGGTGACGGAGCTGGGCGAAGCTTCCGGGGAGGTGCACGTGGACTGGTCGGAGGCGTCTCCAGCCGCCTCCTTGGGACAGCCTGAAGGGGCTGGGGGCACCCGGCCTCCCTCCCGCTCGCGCCTCTTCTGCTTCATGCGCCGGTTCTGGAACCAAATCTTGACCTGCGTCTCGTTGAGCTCCAGGGTGGCGGCGATCTCCACCCTCCGGGCCCGGCTCAGGTACTTGTTGAAATGGAACTCCTTCTCCAGCTCGGTCAGCTGCCGCGTCGTGAAGTTGGTGCGGAGGCCACCGGGCGCGCCCAGGCCCAGCTCCGACACCTTCGCTAGGGGCGGGGCGAGAGAAAGGCCACGTCAGTTCTCTCACCTCTTTCTCCTTCCCCTCCCCTCCCCCCTGGCCAGCTCTGCACCCCCATTCACCATGCTGTCCCGCTTCAGCTCTCGAAGCACCAGGCACCCCTGCAGGTGATCTGGATCAGCCTCCGCACGCTCCCATCCCCCATCCCTCCGCAGGACACCGGGTCCTGGGCCTGAGCTGGGCACACAGATCCGGAAGTGCGGGTATGTGTGGAGACTTACTCTTAATGGGAACCGGGCTCTCACTGGGTGGGGAGACCTGACCTGAGACCGGGCAGAGTGCTGTTACCTGCCTCTACCCGGCGGCGCAGAGACAGGAACCCAGCCCAGGACACCTCGGTGCAGAAGCGGCAGAGCCGCTCTGAGCCCCAGAGAGGGGGTGGCCACCTCTGAGCCCTACCTGTCTTGGGTGGGTTCCTCTTAACCTTCATCCAGTCGAAGGTCCGGGCTGTGGGGAGGCTGGTTTCTGACGGGCAGGGCGACTCCTTGTCCTCGGAGAGGAGCTCGGCATAGGCTGGTGCAAAGTTCCCTGTCTGCTCGTTCCCGTAAGGGGGCTGCGGCGGAGGGTACGGCCCCGGGCCCGTCCCAGCAGTTCCGTAGCCGTCGGACAAGGCCCCTAACTGGGCCCCATAGCTTGAAGGATGAAAATAGCCTCCATCTCCTTCCGGCTGGCCCAGAGGGTAGTACTGAGAAGGCCCGTAGCTGGGGCTGCAGGCAGCCGGGGCGTACCCCGAGGTCCCGGAGCTGGGGAAGGGCACCCCTAACGCCGAGGGCGGGTGCTGGGCCGGATAGCCTGAGTTCTGCTGGAGCGCGGGGCTGGGCAGCCCCCCACCATAGCGGGTCTCGCCTGCATAGCTGTCAACAGAGGGAGCCGAGCTGGGGGGGAAAGAGGTAGGGGCGCTGTAGGCGCTGGGTGCCCGGTTACAGAGTGGGTACTCTAAGAAGGAGTTCATCCTATTATAGTCCATGCGTCGAGGCCGCAGGAGGGTCGGCCCGTTTGGGGGAGACACCCTCTTGCCCTACAACCTTTCCGCAGTATGTCACAGCGCCGAAGCTTGCATCCATGGCCTAACCCAGCTTGCCTGGGCCAGGGCTCCCCCAGGAAGGGGGTAGGGAGCGGGGGTGGAGGGGCGCATGTGATCTCTCCCAGACCAATGGGCGCAGCGGGCCAGAGTTTGGCAGCCCCAGCGCCCATCCATCACCCCCCGAGCATTAGCATGACAAAGACACTTCAATCACCCGCAGCCCATCCATCTGAGGGTGACGTGGAAGCGTCAAAAACATCTTTCTTCAAAGACTTTTGGAAAGAAGGGACCAGAGGGAGAGGGGGGAAAAGTTAGAGGAATATTCAGGACTTTCTTCCCCTCCCAACCCCCAAGGCCTTCAATAGGCTCCTAGGTTATTAGATTTGGACAAATTCAACCCAGCTGCCCTTCATTCTTCCCACACCCCCCCACCCACCCAAAGGAGCCTTCCCCCCTCACCAAGTCTGTAGACCAGGAGATGGGGAATCCAGCCTTCTTTACCCAGAACTCCCGCTCTGAGTTTCTTTCTCCCAATTTGGGGTGATGGGCTAGGACAGCCGAGTGAGGTATGTTATTTTGGGCCAAATGGATGACTGTGAAGGAAGAGGGTGCAAAAACACCTAAGGGTGTGAGGCAGGGCCCAGAATCTAGAGGAAGAGTTAAGTGAGGGGTGGGAAACTGGCATATCAAGGAGCAAGACAAGATGACAGAAATGTGGAGAGGATGAGAAATGCCCCACTCCTCTCTCCATCTCTCCACATAACCACTCTCTCCTCATTCACACATGCATTTCTCTCCCTCGGCTTCTTTTTATATTCTCTCTGTCTCAATCCATCTCTCTGTTCGTCCATCTCTCTCCATATTTATATTCGTTCCCTACCTATCCATCAACTCATTTCTCTGGATGTATTTATCCTCTCTCTAGCCATCCATAGCTGTAGCTGGCTCACTCATTCAGACTCAGATAACTCCCTGTATCTCTCCAGAGAGCCACAATGAGCAAAGAGCTAGGTAATGTTTACGTACAGGTGAAGAGGAGGGAATTTTTATTCTCTTTCTGAAGTGATTAAAACTAGTGTAGTGCATTCTTCTGGTTCCTTCCTACCCCACAGCACACACACCCCAAATCCCAAGCCTCGAATCCATACATTCAATACCAATTACATCTTAAAGATGACTCAAATTTCTGAGGACTTTCTAGAATAGGTCAAAGGAGTTTGCTTAGAGAATGGGAGCTTCAGGCTCAGGAGCGGAGTCTCACGCCTTTCCGCTCCGTGTGTCTGTTGGGTTAGGGCTGGGGGAGGGGAGGGGAACAGGAAGTGGCTCCTTCACTCTATTCAGACAGGGATGGAACTGGAAGGGAAGCTCTTAGGTAGGGCCCATTGATTCTCCCCCTCCAGACTCCGAGGACAAGAGCTTGGCGCAATCGAACACCCACGCTCATTTGTAACCTGTCAGGGTGTCTGCTTGGCCGGAGGCCTGGGGCCGGGGCTAGGGCAAGTCCAGGAGGGCAAGAGTTCAGGGGAGGATCTCTGTAAACAATTGAGCTGAGGATAGGAAGGGGAGGCAGGTGGGACAGGTCCAGAGAGGACCCTCAAAACTTCTCAGGTTTCCCTACCCCAAAAAGGGCAGGGTGAGTACTCAGCCCTCTGCAAGGAGGCCCGAAGTTGTCTCTCTCAGTCACTGTGTCGCTCCCTCTTTCTGTTTCCCAGTCCCCTCATTTTGCCTGTCCTCACCTACTTTGTGTCTCTATCACCAGAATCACAGTGCCTTTCTCTTTTCTTAATAACTGTGAGCCTTGCTTAGCCCTCAGCTATGAAAGAGCTTAGAGCATTTCACAGGACCCCTGCCCCCCTCCCTCCTCACGTGTACTCTGCTTCAGACCCTGCCTCAGAGCAGGACAAGTTGGGGGGAGGGGGCCAGCTGGCAACTCCTTTAAGAGAGATGCAATGGGGGAGGGTGAGAGAATGTTCAGTGCAAAGGGATGAGGGCGGACAAAGGAAAGGAGAATTGAGGTGGGGGGTGGGGGCGGCCTACAGAGGGATTGAAGAGAAAAGGAGCGTTGAGGTGAGAACAAGATTTCTTTCTATTTCCCCTTTTGGGTTTGTAGATGCTCCCAACAGTTTCCTCTCACTTTAAGATGTTCTCCACAGAGGCGTTTGGAGAAGAGGGAAGTAGGGAACCAGGGTTTCTCTTCAAACCCCAGATCTGAGCTGGGTCTATATCTGACCTGGCTGTCCTGCTTCTGGGAGACTTGAGACTCCACTTTCCACCTTTTCCTCAACCCAGGGAGAACCTCCTCCCCTCATCCCTCGCCCTCCTAATTAAGGGAACAATTTGAGGTCTAAAGGGGGAAGTAAACTCCAGATCAGTTTAATAAAAGAGTAGAAATCATTCTGGGAGTTGGGGAAATGCAGTCTCCCTAGTAACAGCTGAAGTCACCAATAGTCTATTATAAAGACTAGAAGGAAGGGGGCGGAGAAAATGTGCCTCAAGTTATATTGTCAAGTGCACTGGTTGCTTTGGTGTCAGCTCTCCCAATTCACTCTGCTCTCCACCCTGAGCCTTGGTACCTTCTCTTGTGTAGCAGAAAGATGAAAACTTTTCAGATGTCCTGGTGGCTCTCCCAGCCCCGGCAGAAAAGACTGGGAGAAAAAGCAACATGGGACCACAGATTCCCAAGTCTCTTCCTCCTTAAAAGAAACTCCACTGGCCTCTGGCCTGCGGAGAAACCCTATGGAGCCTGGATTCCTTGCTAAGCCCATAGCTGAGTGCAACACAAAACAAACAAACAAACAATGTAATCCACATCTGGAGTAATCTATGGCCTATAGGATTATCTGGTTGACCAAATTAAAGTCACCAGAGATGGTCTGGGTAAACCCAACACCAAAGTGAAATATAGTTGATTTCCTCTTTTCTATAATCTATTTAGACATATAGGAGAGCAAGGAAAACACAGGCATGTTTAGTACTGAAATGACCTTTGAGAGATGCTGATCCCTGTACCACTAAGGCAGGGAGACCATTCTAATCAGAATGGGGAAGTGTTAGAAGTTTGCACCTAATTCTGGCCTTTTCTATGGAGGAAGCTGCTTTAGCTGGGGGTTGGCAGGATCAATCTAACAGTTCTTTCATTAGGCCCTTAAGTGCCTCTCTGCCTGCTCTCCCCAGCCCAGATCTTGAAGACCAAAGTCCAACATCAAAGACTGGAACTTAAGAATTTAAAAGATATTCAGGGTTATACTTTTTTTTCTCCATAAGAAATGGTTTCTTGTTGCTGTTTTGGGGGAGGATGCAATCTGAATTCAGTGCTGTTTGTTTTACTACAAGCTCATTAAAATGGCACAAATCTGGTTGAGAACCATAGGCTATGAGTGGTGCATAATGTACTGGGAAGACTATTAGTTTTGGGGCCAGAATACTTGGGTTCAAATCCTTGCTTGGCCATTTCTTAGCATTGTGATCCTGGACAAGTTCCCTGGTTTCTCTGAATCTCAGCCTCAGAGACGAAGAAGGGGTTTCATACTGCTTACTTCACTGCATTGTCAGTAGGATTAAAGCAAACAAGAAAATATAAACCATAGGGAACTCTATAAGTGTATGATATTGGCATTACATGCACAGTCTGAAATAGTCAGTCTTCAGTTTTTTAATATAACTAGCATATTAAAATATGGAAATATGTGATAGGGAAATAGCACATGTGCTATATGTTTATGTAACATATCACCATATATTGTACAATATGTACTTTATCATATGCAAATTTCATTGAGAATCAGAAGGCTGGCTCCGTTTAGGCAAAGGATTTTCTTCTAAACTGAGGAGTTTTTTTGAAAAGTAAAGCCTAATATTGTATAATCTATAACAGATCTAAATGATTAAAACTGCAGCAGAAAGATTTGAGGTTGGGTATTAGCCAGAACGTCCTGACCTTCCAAATTTTGGAGAAAAGTTTTCTAGATGTTTCCTCTCTTCCCTTGAAGGGTTTAGCTTAGAAACTGTCCTTCCCAAGGTAGGGGTTGAACCTGACTTCTGTGATGTCAGAATAGGATATAAACTTTCACCTGGAGGGAAAAGTAAGTCAGAGAGTCGGGATGTTTCTAAAAGGAAAGATTAGAGAAACGTGAGGAATTGAAATAACCTTCTACTTAATTGGGTCTATCCAGGTATGGTGGTTGCGGCCAAAATACCCGCGGTGGAGAACTTACTGAACACCCATCAAAAGCTGAATTTGTATCTGAATGACTGTCCAGACTGTGATTTTTCTGTGGTGGTTGGGAATTAGAGAAGGTTTTACGAAGGCACTTTTACTGTTGACTCTCTGCTCAGAGGAGGAAGCAGTTTGTTAGATCTCCTTCAGGCACCAAATATCTGCCTCACCACCGAGTGTGGAGAGGGATGGGGGTGGGGGAGCAGGAGGGCCCAGCTGGGCTGGAGAGGTCAGTGGAGGATTTGGGCCACACCAGCCATAGCAGGTGAAGGGAATGATGTAGGGCCCGAGAGTCTCCTTTCTGCAAACTGAGGACATGTACTTGATAGACCATATTTCAGGAAGATGTACAGTGGGGCCAGCGAGTGTTTGTCAGAGACCTGGAGGAAAGGTGGGCAGGGGGTTCAGCAGGGCGGGCAGGGGGCTCAGCAGAGCTCTTTAGGGAGACCCAGAATTTGTACCTATGCTCTGATACCCTAGCAACCAGATAAAACCTGACTACAGGGGACTTTTAAAGTCTAGTACACTGGGAATTCCCCAGAGGCCCAGCGGTTAGGACTCCATACTTATGCTACAGAGGGCAGGGGATCGATCCCTGGTCCTGGTCTGGAAACTAAGATCCCACGTGCCTCGTGGAGTGCCCAAAATAAATAAATAAACATTTTAAAAAATAAATAAAGTCTAATACACCATGGCAAAGAAGTTTGGTGCCTCTTTTTGTATAAAACGTCCTACTCTTTCTCAAACAAGAGTAAACAAAACCAAATGCTGGGGAAGGTGGCAGAGAATGAAAGCCAGGGGAAAACTTGGCTAGGACACTTTTTTTTGTTTTGTTTTGTTTTCATTTATTTTTATTTTTTTAATTAACTGTTTTTAAAAAGAAAAGTTTAATTAAAGACCAAGTTTAGTTCAGAAACAATGTTCATCAGGCAATAAATTAAGCACCCTGTATAGTGGACCAGAAATTCTATTTCTCTGCTGCCTTTACAGGAGTAGCATCACAAAGGTGAAACTGGTAGCATGTGATGCTCGAGTACTTGGTTCACACCTTGCTGAGTGTCATGTCTCCCGTACCCAGCTCAGGGCACATAGTGGATGCTCATTAAACACCAGGAGGAAGTGACTCTGGGGTCTTGATGGAGGAGTGAGAGTCAGCCTGCAGGATCCCGCGACTTAAAAGGGCCGGCCCTTGAAATAAAGAACACTGTCTAGCTACAGATGGTTCAGAGCTCCCTGTATGATGCTTATTCTCCGGTTTTAGCCCAACAAAATTTGCATTCTTGGTCCTCCTGCTGTGGGAAAATCCAGCATCGCTGAAGTGTTGTCCAAATACTACAAACTGCATCACATTAAATTGAAGAATGTCATTTCTGAAGCCATAGCAAAACTGGTAACACTTTTAACTACTTTATTGGGAATTTTTACGACACTTCTTAATACTCATATTCATTGAATACCTGGCACCTGGCACACAGCACTACAACCAGTTACATGCTTGTTGAAAAGATTTCTCTCCCTGCTTTTAAACAGTGATTGGGGCATGACTGTTTGTGTAAAGATACAAATTAAAATTTGTTAAAATGGCTGTACCAGATACTTGGGAGGTGGGTTATCATCAAACATTAAGAGTCACCACCTCCATTTAAAAGCACATGGGGCTTCCCTGGTGGCGCAGTGGTTGAGAGTCCGCCTGCCGATGCAGGGGACGTGGGTTCATGCCCCGGTCCGGGAAGATCCCACATGCCGCGGAGCGGCTGGGCCCGTGAGCCATGGCCGCTGAGCCTGCGCGTCCGGAGCCTGTGCTCCGCAGCGGGAGAGGCCACAGCGGTGAGAGCC
>NW_006791954.1:2233889-2243451 GCF_000442215.2 Lipotes vexillifer | reverse complement strand
AAGATGCCACATGCTGCGGAGCGGCTGGGCCCGTGAGCCATGGCCGCTGAGCCTGCGCGTCCGGAGCCTGTGCTCCGCAATGGGAGAGGCCACAAGAGTGAGAGTCCTGTGTACCGCCAAAAAAAAAAAAAAAAAGATATGAAAAGCACATGATACCAGCCATAATAAATATTTGATACATTGTTTGTGAAGACTAATGAATATACTTTTGGCATATACTGATGCAGAGAACATTAGAGGCATTTAGTTCGTCCATTTATTTTATAGTTGGAGAAACTGAGGTCCAGAAAGGGGAAGGGACTTACCCAGGCATAAGTTAAAAAAAAAAATTTTAATGACTCATGGTTATCATGATTGCAAATAATTCCTCAATCTAATGGTCTTTTGCTTTCACCATAATATTAATGGGCCATTCTTCTTAAAAGAATGACTCACCAAGAGCAGGGCAGACTGAGCAGCAGCTTTCAGGACTGCACTGAAGCCTTCCCACTCCAACCACGGCCAGTTTATAACCAGTCTGTGCTACATACCACTCAAGAGGAGTCCTGCCCCATCAGGATAGGATAAGTGAGTACAGCCACCTGGCACTGCCCTCTAACCTGCCATCACTGGGGGATCTGCTGCCTTATCTGGGAAACCATCCTCTTCTCCTTCCTTCTCCATAGCCAGCCTGGAAAACTCAGGTTAAAGAGGATGACCCTAGAGATGAAACAAGGAAAAGGAGCTAATTTGGAACACGGGCATCCTGAATCCTGGCCCCTTATGAATCCTAGATTGCCAGGCATTCCTTTGAATTTAAAATTGGTTGGGATAGGAAAGAGGAGTCATTTCCTTTTGGAAATACCTTGCCTCTTTGTTCTGCTCTGGTGGCATCAGAGATGGTGAGTTTCGTGAAACACGGGACAGAAGAAAGAGAGAGAGGCTGTGTGTTGCCTGTAAAAAGAGTTCTAACTCCTCTCTAATCATCAGTCAAGGGAAATGCTGGACCTCCTGATTCCCTGAATTGGTTGCTTCTCACCCCCAGGACACACAAAGTACCTAGATCTAAACAGGTAGATGGAGCCTTTCGTTGGGCCCTCCGCTCACTTTGTCAGGGAGGATCAGGGAATGATGCAGCCTCAGGCAGGAGCTGAAATTCAGTGCCCTTTGGGCCACTGGTTTGGGTTGGGGTAGATTGGAAGGCAGTGGCCAGGTAAAGTGGGTCAAAAATTCTTAAGCATTGGAGGAAGGCAGGAAGAAAGGTGGCATTATGATCCAGCAGCACTTCTGCAACTCTCATGTGCATATAGATTACTCGGGAACCTGCTGAATTGAGATTTTGATTCAGAAGATTTGGAGTGGGGCCTAAGATTCTGCATTTCTAACTATCCCACAGATACTGCTGATGCTGCTGGTCCATCAAGTCTCTTAGAGAACCAGAACCTCAGAGGCCCCTGAGTACTGCAGACCAAGCCATGATTCCAGGAGGTGAATTCTCTCCAGCGGAGCAGATCCTGCATTTTTGGCATTGATCAAAGGTGCTCTCCTTTTGACCAAAGAAAGCTGGAAGGTGGGCAAGGTCCTTCTGATATTCCTGCTCTTTGCTACAGCTGAAAGAGCATTTTTAACTAGACCAAATTATCTAGTTTGGCTGTCCACAGAAATCCAAACCCCAGCTGAAATGTCTTTATTTCGTTGGCATAGAGATAGCCATGTGCTGTGATTTTAAAGATGTTAAACACTGTCCATGGGCATATTTTATGGAGGAATAAACACACAGCCCAATGAGATGTATAGTGTGGTTTTAATATATTATATGTTCACTTATTTATGGGGAAAGTAACACACAGGCCAATAAGCTGTGTATTATAACTTTAATATATTGAATTTATTTCATACCTATATATTTTATGAGGGAAAATAAACTAATAAGATACATGATATCATTATTAATAACACATCTAATTGTTCTATATTAATTTATTTATGAAAGAAATAAGTGCAATTTAACGTGACATAACATTATTTAATGCAGGAGATGAATTCTATATTAAGACAGTTTAAGGGATTAAATTCCAGAGGAATAAGATGTGTGTGCTTCCCACACTGAGGGACCAGGTTAAAAAAATATGCAAGGGCCTGTCTAGTCCTATATGTCACGACCTATGTTGGCTCCTGGCTTTTCCTGACAGTTGTTGCCTCTCGGTGCCTGGTACTCCAAGTCCCCGTCCTGCTGGTTCAGGGGAAAGTCTGGGAGGCCTGGGAAATAAACTGCTTTTCAAGAACGGCAGCATCTGCTGGGGAGGTAGCCCTGCGGTGTCTGTTTCTGAGCCCGAGAAATATTAAATAAACCTAAGGAGGATGGATGGCTTTCCAGGGCCCTTTAAATCTCCACGTTCCCCGGAACAAACCAGGAGGCAGATGGGGCGATCGATCCTTGCTTCCCGCTTACCGGGTTTGCAAGAAGCCTGGCAAGGTGCGGTGGGGGGATAGGCGATAGTGTTGAGATGGCAAATGAACTTGTGGGCAAAGACAGGTACGTCTGCACTTGGAGAAAGCGCTGGCCGGGCATCAAATCCCAGAGCGAAGGATCAAAAGTCAGATTCGGCTAGGCAGACCAGGGCCAACAAGATCCGCCGTTCACCCCCTCCCACTCCCACCCCCTCCCACTCCCTCGCGGACTCTCCGTCCATCTCGCGTCCTTAGCATCCGTTGGGCTGATTTTTTAAACAATACAAAAACCAAAAGGAGGCTCCCTGGCTCCCTTTCTTCACTGGCATCTGGATGATCCGGAAAGGCGAAGGTGGGTGCGGAGACGGCCCCCGGCGCTGGCCCCGCGCATCCCGAGGCGGCTGTCATGGCGGCCACAATATCTTCCCTCGCCCTCCCTGCCGCCCGGCCCCAGCGCCATTTTGAGCATCTTCCTTGCTTCCCTGTCTCCCTCCCGCGTTCCTCGCTCCTCCTTCGCTGCCTGCAGGCCAAACGCCTCCCAACGCAGCCCGGGCTTCCCGGGGCTTGTCGCCCGGCGGCTCTTCGGACGCTCCTCCCAACTCCAGGTGCCTTAGGGTGACTGAGGGGCCCGAAGAGCATTGGTGCCCGGCCCCCGCTACATTTTCCACCCGGTCTCCTTTCTTGTCCACTTGGAGGTCAGTTACCATCCCTGGGCACAGGCCCTGCTTCCCAAGAAAACCCCCGACCGCACTCCACTCCTTGGCCCTGCCCACGACCCCAGGAGTCGGGTCCCCAGGCGTCCTGGAAAAAGCTCCTCCACCCCGCTTGGGGCACTGAGGCGAGAAGCCTAGGAAACCCTAGGACCCCTCCCAATCTAGCTGAACCTCTGCGCCTCCCACCACGACCCCGAAGCCTCTTCTCTTGGCACCCACTTCAGTCGGCAGCGCACCCTCTCCCCCTACCATTATTTTTAAGCAGAGCCAAAGGCTATCTGTTAGGGGCTGGCAACAACGCCCACTCTCGTCAGAGCTGCGGGCGGCCAAATAGGACCCCTTTTGTACCACCCGGGCTTAGTCGGCCCAGGGCCAGACAAACCTGGCGCTGGTCCTGAGGGAGTGAGGGCCGGCCTAGGGGGTGCGGGGAGGAAAGGGGCTGGGTCCCAACACAAACACTCGTTTTCGTATTATAAAGACATTTATTTAATCTATGAAAATAATGTACAATAAATACTTTTCCCTTTTCCTATTATTAAAGAATTTTAATAAATAATCTACGATCTAAAACTTAAAAAAAAAGAGGAAAATAGGTTCCTCTAGTTCCTTTTAAGAAAGCACACCCCCGCCCCCGCGCCAGAGTTTAATTATTCCTGAGATTTCGTTCGAAGGACTCTACCAAACGGATTTTTTCTGTGTGATTTTTAAAAGACGCCCGAGTGCCCAATATTTTAAAGAGAGGAGAAAGGAAGTGGATTAAACGGTAATTCACTAATACCTGAATTTTAGCAAAACACACAAAGAAGTCTGCACGGCTTGGGGAGGGGATCCTCGGCAGCCGAGGGGGGCGGGGGTCGAGGGCCGGGAAGAGGAAGCGGGTTATTAGGAGAACTGCAGGTCGATGGCACAGAGGGTGCTGGTGAAGCAGGCCAGCTCTTCTTCGGAAAAGGGAACCGGGCTGTCAAGCGAGCCCTGGCGGCTGGGGGAGAGGCCTCCGGACAGCCGGAGACAGGAGTCGGCCGCGAAGAAGCTGAGGTCGGGCAGGAAAGGTGACTCCTGCCGCTCCGGGAAGGCGTCTTCTGGCAACGGCTCCGACCCCAGCCCTCGCGCACCGCCTGGCCTCCGCGCGCCCGCGTCCTCCACGCGAGCTGCCAAAGGCCGGGAGCCCGAGGCGCTAGGAGGCCCCGGCGCGACCTCGGGCGGGTGACAGCGGGCTTCCCGCGCCGCCTGCGAGGCGGTGGGGCGGCCCGGGCCGGTCACGGGCTCCTCGGCGGGCTCGCCGGTGTCCTTCGGTGCGCCGGCGCGGGCTGGCTCCCCGTCGGGCGGCTCTCGGTGCTGCGTCTGCCGCTTGTGCTTCATGCGCCTATTCTGGAACCACACTTTGACCTGCCTCTCGGTGAGGTCCAGCAAGGCCGCTATCTCCACGCGGCGCGGCCGGCACAGGTACTTGTTAAAGTGGAATTCCTTCTCCAGCTCCAGCAGCTGCGTGTTGGTGTATGCAGTGCGCAGCCTGCGCGCCCCGCCGCCCGCGGCCTCCTGCAGTCCCGGCCCATCTGCAGGGAAAGCGCGCTGGGCTTCAACGCGGGCCGTGTCCTTAGCCCACCCTCGACTTGGTTGAAATAAAGACTACCCCATCAGCCCAAAACAATAGCAGCACCCCCGCCCTTACCGCTTACCAAAGCGGCTCGCTCCCAAGGCTCTTGCCTTCTTTCCCGTCCCTCTCTCGCCTCCAGACTCGGCCTGGGTCAGGGCAAAGCATTCAGAGAGCCGCCCACGAGCCACGCATGGAGTAGGAAGCGGTTCCCTTTCTCCCCCAGAACCTCAGAGCCCCCTCCCAGGTCCTCTGAATGGACCCCTAATTTCGGCACTTTCCAACTCAGCCTGGGGAGAGGGTTCATAAAGAAAGATTGTTCCTCACCTCCCTTCCTCCCTAGCTCCCTAGGTCTCAAATTCCCCCTCTTCTCCTAGAGCTGGGGTAGATGGGACCGAATCTTTTCCTGCCTCCAGATTCGACCCCAGCCAACAACACTCCACACAGATAAAGGTGAAACCTCAATCAAATCCCTTTCTTCTAGCAGGAAAAAAATGCTCTTCCCCAACCAGCTTCCAAAATCTGCTGTAGAAAGAAAAAAAAAAAAAAAAAAAGTGCAGGCAGAGGCCAGGCCTGAACCCCAGCGGTCTTTTCTGCTTCCTCGTCCCTGGAATCGACGGGGGCAAGGAACCCGAACAGGCTCGCCAGCTTTTCTACCTCCCCCATCGCTCCTTCTCCCCCTTTCTTTCTAGCTGCCCCTCACCCCATGCCTACCGCGCTTACCGACCTGCGGGCGATCCGACCCCGGAGGCCGGGACGGAGGAGGCGGCCGGGGGAGACGTGGCGGATTGGCTGGGTTTCTTGGCGGATTTCTTCTCCTTCATCCAGGGGAACTCAGGAGCCAGGGGGGCGGCGGGGAACGGCGGCGGCGGCAGAGCGGGCCCATCTTCAGCTCGCTTTTGGCTCCCGGGTCTCTGAAGGGTGGAGGCGCCGGGCTGGAGGCTGGGGAAGGTTTGCTCGAAAGGAGGAGGAGGAGGAATTAATGTCGACTCCTTGATTGATGAAGTTTGAAATGTCTCCAAGACAGCGGGGAAGGAAGTCAGACACTCGGCGAGCGATGGCTGGCTGTTTATAAACCCAATCTCCCTCTCAAATTCAAAATTCATGGCTTTCAATGGTGGGGGAGGGGGCCTGCTGGGGGGGCGTCAGGAGGGAGGATCGGAAGGGACCCCCCCTCCTGCCCCCCCCAGGTCTGTGTGATGGAGCGATTTTGGGAGGGGAAGATTTTGCTCTTTTTTTTTTTTTTTTTTTATAAATAAAAGCTCACAAAAGAAAAATAAACAATTTTTTAGTGGGACAAAGCCCTTAAAAGAATGCTCTGGGAGGATGGGATTTTGCTCTTTTTTTTTTTTTTTTTTAAATTTTGGGCCTTTATAATTGTATATTGCTGATAAATACAAGCGTATGGGGACTCTCTCTAT
This sequence comes from Lipotes vexillifer, assembly GCF_000442215.2. NCBI lineage: Eukaryota > Metazoa > Chordata > Mammalia > Artiodactyla > Lipotidae > Lipotes > Lipotes vexillifer. The sequence continues at coordinate 2,237,296 of NW_006791954.1, read as the reverse complement.
TAAACCCAAGACTCTGGCGAAATTGCAGGGAATTCACGGTCACGGGACCGGCCTTGGCCAATCGCTTGCCTGGGCCTGGTGGAAAACAGAGCGTTATTTGCTTTAATTGATTCAAAAACTGTAGAGGACCATGACCTGGACACCGTGAGCCCCCCAGTCCTACACTCCCTCTCCCCATGCCTCCCTTTCTCCAGAAAAGCTAAAGGAACCTTTTCCTCATCCCCTTCAGAGGATGGGAGGTTCTGGAATCCCAGGAAACAAGAGAACCTAAGGGAGAAATCGTCCTCTTCTGCAAATATTTTTAATAGAGTAAATTAAAGCTTTGTTTACAAGGCCAGCAGCATTCTCTTCCCCTCCCTCCCCCCAAAAGGAAGCTGAGTGAGGATCTCAATGTGAGAGGAAGAGGCAGTAAAAAGAGGCTTTCGCCTTTGGGAAAGGTCGATGTTACCGTGCAGTAAGGAAGAGATTTGCAAGCATCAGCAGCGCTATCCCCAACCCACCCCCAAAAAACAACAGATAAATCTTGGGAAATCGACAGGCACTCCTAGGCTGACACAGAGGGGTGAGAGAGATAGTGAGGGGCCCTTTTGCACCTCTGGCCTACATAGCTGTGTGGTCTCAGTTGCCTTCTCTGCCCAGAGTTTGCAGCACTACCCCTGCCCCTATGTCTACCTGCCTCCCCACCTGGAGGCATCTGCACTCCTATATGACACCCCCAACAGACAGGGTCTAAAATGCATATGCACCCACCCACTCAAGCCTCAAGCCTGTATCTGCATCTATATCCAGCAACAGGAACAAGAACCAAGGTAGCCACCGATTTAACTTAGAGAACTCTCAAACCTCAGGTCAATGTATGGGGTGGAGGTGGGGCTTTTCCCTCAAGGAATCCCCCTGCCATTTTTGCCATTGTATTAATTAATATCCCTGACAAGGTAGAATTCCCTGAACATGGAGGGGGTGAAAAAATAATGACCACTGAGATGATATTCCGTTTCTGGCCCCTGGGGGGAATTGTTGTTGTTTATTTCTTTTCAGAGGATCAAGATAGTGTGAACTTTAGGGAGTGCTGTAATTTACTGGAGGGAAGGGATACAAGACTCAGGGCCCCAAGCAATCGGTGGGAAACTAGATCTCAAAACAGAAAATGAAAAGTCGATCTGGGGTAAGATTTTTAAATAAGTGGGTCAGAGGGACCGATAGGAGATGAGGCGATCAATCTTAACCCCCTGACAGCTCCCTCGGATGGCATCAAAGAATTTGGCTCTTTGGGAAAGCAGAGGGAACAGCCGAAATTCCACATCCCTTTAAAAGGCCTGGGGATGGGGGGTGTTAGCAAAAGAGAAGGGTGATTCTGGGAGAGCAGGGAAACAGATGGGAAATGGGGACAGAGGAAGGGCGCTGGGTTGGGTGGAAAGTTTGTCTGGAGAACTCCCACGGCTCTGGCCTCCCCTCCCCCTCCTTGCTCGCTGCCTCCTAGCAAGAAGAAGGCTGGTTAGCAGAGAAATGGCACCTCGGCCGGGAGCTGGAACTAGAAACTTTCTGTCAATGTAACAGACGCGTGGGTTGTGGTGAGTATTCATCCGCGTGGGTGGTGGGTGAGTAAAAAAAAAAAACAGAGAAATCTGAGGAAAAGGGTGGGGTGGAGGACAGCCAGGAGGAAAAAAAAGGGGAGCTGGAGGCGAGGGCTGCAGGGCAGGGGGCGGCAGGCTCTGGAGGGTTCAGATCCAAGAGAGCTGCTCTGAAAAACTGGGCAAACTCGCCAGAGACGGTTAGTTGTGTCCAACTCAGCTCCAAATAAAGTAATTTTTGCTACTTGGAGGAGGGGATGGGGGTGGGAGTGGAGAGTAGGCAGAGAAGAATCTGGAGTAGTTGTCTGGAAGTTGTGCAGTGAGGCCTGAGAGGGTTCTCCCTCCGGCCACCCCCTTGAAAAGCCCTGCAAGTTTTTTCACAGCCTCTCCGAGCTGGCTGCAGGGTTGAGCGCTTCTCTCCGCAACAACTCCTAGCTGTCCCTGCAGGAAATACGGCTCTCTCTAACCCTGCTGACAGATTTTATGGCCAGATTAGAGAACAGCAGAAAACTTGGGTGTTAAAAGGGACCAAGAGAACCTTCCTTCCCTGAGACACCGCTTCCCTGCCCCCTTGTTGTGCTGTGAATCTTACAGCACAGATACTTCCCCCTTGACCAGGTATTTTCCCCTTCCCCCTGCTTAGCTAGGGCCTGAAGTCCCTCAGAGGGAAGGGTAGGGGACACCAAGCCAAGGCAGCCCTTAGTTTTCTTGTTTGCAATTACAATTTCAAGCCAGAGCTCTGTTTTTCAAACTTGAGCTAAACTCTCTGACTTGGCCTGCCTCTCTCCTGCTAGATAAATAATCTATCTAAACTCTACCCCCAGAGCCAAACATGGCGCTTCACCTAGTTACATCATCCAGAAAATGTTACTCAGGGAAGAGGAAGAGAGAAAGACAAAAAGAAAGAAAAACCCTTGAGCATTATTTGATCCCAATCAAACTTTGCACGCTCTTATGCCTTTAAATTATAGCCTGACCCAATGCTAAATTGCTTGCTGCTTAGGTGAGCCTAGTCCAGTTAAAATCCTACTTGGTGGTGGGGGGGGGAGTGTAGAATTCAGGTTGCTTTTTTATTGTTATTTATTGTTGCATAAAGACTGTAATTACTAACCTTGGACTGCCAGGATGCAACATAAAAATGAAAATCAGCTCTCGCTTTAAGGCTGAGGGCCTGGAACGATTCTCACCGACACGCCCCCCCCCCATCACTATCAACAAATATATGCTCCTAATTAAGCAATGCGGGCACATCGCTTACAATTAGAATTATGCAACTCTTCAGCAAGCAGCCATCGCCTCTCTTTCAACGAATTAGCTCCATATTTCAGCCGCCCTGTCTCCTCGCTCTTATCGGCTCCAGCGACGCGGCAGTGACATTTCATCTTTGACAGACTCTCTCTATCCTCGCTCCAATGTGATAAAGGTTTTATGGAACCACGACTAAGAAATGAAGTTTTCCCAAGGATCGTGGAAACGGAGCAGCACATTAGCCTGGGGACCATTTTATTTACGCTTGGATCCAACAGCTTCTCCTACCCTCCTCCTCTCCCCTTTCCCTGGCAGTGGAAATCAAACACGCCTCCTCTCCCTCCGCCCTGAGTTTTATTTAGTGATTTAATTTCACTTTAGTTTTAAGGTTTGACCTGAGAAGTCTAGGCCTCAGATTTTTTTTTTAGATTAATCATTTTCCTTTGTTTTCATTTTAGACCCAATGGTGGTTGGGCTTCGGGTCACGTGACGACTTCTTTGTCGCTCCGGAAGAGAACTGTGAAGTTTAGGTTGTGTGTAAGAAGCAGTAATGGGCCAGGTTTTTGTTGTTGTCCATGGGGTGGGGTG
>NW_006791954.1:2219442-2233769 GCF_000442215.2 Lipotes vexillifer | reverse complement strand
GGGGGAGGGGGTGGGGGGGCCGTGAGGAAGTTGTGGCCAAAGAAGCAGAAAGACAAAAGACCAATCAATGAGAAAAACTGAGAGGCAAAGGAGCCAAACAGAAAGATGGAGAGGGAGCACCCAAGTCTCCTGTCCCTCCAAACTTGCTACTTAAATCTTAGCTAAAGAACTTGGCAGAATGTTCCAAGCTTGTGTGAGAAAAACCAAATAAACCTGAGACACAGATGGGGGAGGTAGGGGCCTGAGCAGTGGAATAAAAAGGCCAGGATAGGGTCTTCACCATTCTTCCCTTGGGGGAAATCTGGCAGTCAGCAGCCTGCTGCTCTGCTATCTAAATTGGACCACCAGGACAAGATAAAATTGATAACAGAAAGTTTATTCAAGAATTGTTTGACAGACAACCCTTTTAAGTAAGGAAAAAAGTAACTACAGAAGAACAAAGAAAGTTCCAAGAGGGAATTAACTCTAATTCTACAAATTCAGGACTATACAGTGACAATTAGGAGCTGAGTTCATGCCTTTTAGAACTAATTACACTTGCTCAAAAGTACGAGTTTAACATAAATCTACAGCTCTTTTCTAGAGTACAATATAACTAAAATAGCTGGTTTTACATGACAGGGAACACAACATCCTTTATAACAAGTAAATACTAAAAAAAAGTACAATTCTTTTCCTTTTTCCTCATATAAATACATAATGTAGGGGATAAATAATACAAAAAAGGAAAATATTTTAACAGGCTATAACCAATAAATATATATGAAAATGTTCACTAGAACACACACTTTTTGAGCAATGCTGGACTCCTGCAGGCCCAGGCATCTCTCACAGTTGTTTTTATATCCATTAAAATGTAAACTCTAAGTGCAACAAAAGTGTCCTGTCCCGGTTGAGCAAGGCACACAGGCCCAGCTGCAGACCCCGCCTGGGACAGACAGTTTGTTAAAATATACCCTGTTTTCACGTTAAGTCAAGAGAGCAACGGAAGAAAAGAAAAGTGTAGAACCTCGTGTCACCGACTGCTTTCTGTGGAGAGAGGGGGATGGACCTGGAGCTGAGATGCGAAGCAGCAGAATGGGCAAACCTTCAGTCCTGACAGCTTGCCTGCCCTCACCTCCCAGTTTTGCCATAAAAGAAAAAATATATATATATATATTTATAATATAGACAGCTCTGACTTTCAGGATCTCTCACCATCCCTGAGCCCTCTGAAGACTGTAATTGATGGGGGCGGGGTATAGATATTAATGTCCTAGAGCAGGAAAAGTGTGGGACTAGAAATGGAGGGAGTGCCCAATCAACCTCAAATCGATTGACAGAAATTTGAGGATTCAGGGAAGTGGGAGGGGTACGTGCTTTGTGCCCTTGGTTTTGAAATGTGTTTTAATTTTTTTTTTTAAAAGGAGAATTGCCAGGAAAAAAAAAAAATCAAGATTTGGGGGAATTACCCACATAGACGTAAGGTAAGTTGGTTGGTTGGCTGGTGATGGCCTAGCCATCTTGTCTGTTTTTTATAAATGTGCTTCTCTGCCTTGTTTCCCTATCTCCTCTTTCTCTACCCCACTCTCGAGGGTAAAATTCCAACTGGGTATTGCTGGAGGCCTAGGATTGATAGGGTCATCTCCAATCTGCTGTAGATTCCTTTCCAAAGGGTGGGCAGGCAGACTTAACAAGAGCTGCAGGACTTAAAAAGCAACTTCTCAGGCCAGGAGAAGGGGAAGGAACTCCAGGCCCTTTCTTCCCGGGAAGCCTGGCTGCCACCTCCCTGCCTCCTCTTTCAGACCTCCAGGCTGTCCCGCAGAACTCCACAGCCCCCGCCCTTCCTGGGTCTCCCCCACCCCAGGACCTGCCCCTCAGCCCTCCCTCTCCCATCACAGGTGTGTTAACTTGGGCGCTTCTTGGATTCTACCCTGAGGAGGCGGCGCATGGTGAGAGGAGAGGTCTGTGTAGGTGGGGTGGGGGTCGCAGGGTCCGTGGTGCTGGCTGGGGGCCATAGGAGGCGCCCCGTTGTAGTCCAGGTTCCCCGAGGGGTGGTGGGAAAGGTGGTTGAGGCCGTAGAGGGAGGGGCCGGCAGAGGGCGGCAGCGGATCCGCGTAGCCGCCCCCGCCCACGTACACCGGGCTGCCCTGCATGGTGGGCGTCCCGTAGGCGCCCCCGTTGGCTTGGAGGACATGAGGCTCGTAATCGGGCGCCGGGGTCGGGGGGTACTTCTGAGGGGCGCCGCAGCCTTTGAGGGGGGGCTGGTAGTTGGAGGGCAGCGCATAGGCATTCTGGTGGGCTTTGCCGAAGGCGGGCGGGGATGGGCTCTCGTAGCTGGGGGTCATGGAATGCAATCAGAAAGTCACCTTAGTACTGACACTACGCGGGATCCGGCTAATACTGCTCAGTACTTTAAACGCTCAAATACTCAGGGGCGGAAGGCCCCTCCCGCCGCCGCCATGCTCATGCTTTTCAGCTTATTATCTTTTTTCCACTTCATTCTCCGGTTTTGGAACCAGATTTTAATTTGTCTCTCGGAGAGGCAAAGAGCATGTGCTATTTCAATTCTTCTTCGGCGGGTCAGGTAGCGGTTGAAGTGGAACTCCTTCTCCAGCTCCACCAGCTGCGCGCTAGTGTACGCCGTCCGCGCCCGTTTGGACGCCGCCGAACCCGGGGGGCTCTTGTCCCCTCCCCCGCCGCCGCCGCCACTGCCTCCGCCGCCGCCGCCGCCGCCGCAGCCCTCTGCTGGATCCGAGGGGGAGGGGTGGGAAGGGGAGAAAATGAAATAAAAGATAATTACTGAACACGCCGAAATTGAATGCATCGTTTCTTAATAAATCCAGGCCTGGACTCGGAGCACCCGCCGCCCTCCCCTTCGCGTCCCCGCCTCCTCCTCTCCACTGCCCCCCCACCCGCCCGTCGCATTAGCGGACACTCTATAATAGTGGCATTTATTAAGAGACCTGTTCGCCTCTCGCTGCCCCAGCTTATGAAAATTTGATCATGTCACGCAGACAGAGCCGCATGCCCATTTATTTAGGCCTGGATTTTCTCGCGCACGCTTCCATCCCCAGTTCCAGGTGTGGAAGACACTCCTCCCACCCCGACCCCGCCCGGTCCTGTGGACCCGGCAGGTGCCTGAGGAGAATCCCGGAGGGAGTCTGGACATTCTGGGCAGGGCGCGGAAATGTGGGGCGAAGAGGCTGTAGTGCCTGGAGGCCGGGACCCCGGGCCGCCCGAGCGAGTGATTAATGCCCACAGTAATCATCCTTAATAATAATCAATCGTTGACGACTCTGCGTCTACTGGCAGCGTCTGACTCTGCGGCCTTGCGAACGGCTGAGGCCGAGCACCTGGACTTCTGGACCTCTCAGAAGCTCAGGTGGAGGGGGCTGGAGGGAGAGGGTGTTGGCGGGGTCAGGGGTCATCAGGTGGTGGGGGGGTACGGGGAAATGCGCCGCTAACGCCACCACCTGATATTGTTCCCAGGCCGCCGCCTGGGCGCCTAGGGGCTGGGTGCTAGAATAACAGTGACATTCCTGGCCTGGACAAACGCTGACGACGAGGAAGCCAGAGAGCCGGTACCTGTGCCAGGGGAGATGTTTTTCAGCTTGGACGTTTGCCTCGACTCTTTCATCCAGGGGAATATCTGTTTGGTGAGGGTGGAGTTGGAGCCGGGACCGCACTTGGGGGGGCCGCTTTTGCTGGGGCCGCCCCCGTTACTGCTGTTGCTAGTGGTACTGGTAGGTGCAGCGCTGGGCGGGGGTGAGCCGGGCGGGGCGGGCAGGGGCTCGGGGGCCAGGCCGGGCCTCATGCAGCTGCCGTTGAGCTCCTTGCTCTTGGCGTGCGGGGCGGCGTTGCCCAGGGACTGCAGCGAGCACGCTGAGCGCTGGTAGTCACCCTCCAGGTGCGTGGCGGCCTGGAAGGGGGGTTGAGGGGGACCGTCGTAGCCGAAGCCATTGCTGCCAGGGTACGAGGAGTAGCCTCCGAAGAGTGCGGCCGCAGTGTTGTCGTAGTAGGTGGCTTTCTGCATCGCTGGGCGAGGCCCGGGCGGTGGGTGGCAACTTGCAAGGGCCTGATACCCTCACGACCAGACATTGGCACCCCTGGGGTCACGTGGCTCGTCGGACCCCCCTCCCCTTTCTGCCCCCCTCCTCCCGGGGTCTGTTCGTAGCGGTTGACCTGCGGGGTGAGAGAAGAGACACAGGGGGAGAAGAGGACTGGGGCTCGAATCCATCTTAGGAACTGAAAAGGGAACTGACATCAATAGGGTTTTTCTTCTCTCCCACCCAGCATCTTCACAGCAGACGCTGAGGCCACTTCCTTGACCTGAAATGGATTTTTCTTATTGCAACGCTTTAATTTTAAAAGGAAAAGCCCACCAGTTTTCATTTCCACTCAAAAAATAAGGACTCTACTCCTTTGGGGACTGCCTAGATATAGAATCTTACTATTGCAAGGGACATTGCTTCTCTCCTGCCTGCACACTAGCCCCTGACCTCTCCTCTTCCCTCCTTCTACACCGTCCCCCCCCCAATCTGGGATAGGTGTGTGGGGGGGATTGCAGACTCCAAAATAAAAGCATCATCAACACCGTCCTCTGAGCTGAGAGGCCTCCTGCCTTTGCCTCTATCTAGGTTCCTTTCGTCCAGAGTCTAGCCTGGAGAAAAAACTGAGTATCTCTGAAAGAGGCAGGAGGAAGAAGCAAGTTGAGCAGGGGACCTTCTGGTGTGAGGGATACTCTCCTTCCCCTCCCACCTCACGAAGACTGCTGCCTGACCTAGAAACTTCCTGAAGATTGTTAACCTGCAGAGCCAGTGGCACTGAGCCTCCTCCATGGCCTTGCTGCAGGTACCAACACTTCCAGTCTGAGTCTTTTCTAGCCAAGTCGGGACCCCACAGCCAGCAGCCCCCATGGGGCCCCCAAATGGAACAGGATTGTTTTCCTGGCGGGGCTGGTTGGTGCTGTGACCATTTGGCCCAGGTCTCCCCCCACCCTCTGTTTTTTTTTTCATCAGGCTTAATTTTTTCCCCACCCTTTTCTTGACAGTCTGTTTCCTTTGATTTTTCTAAAGAAGAAAAGAAGAAAGAAATTGGATAACTGCTGGACTTCTACTGAGAGATGGGAAAGTGCTTTCTAAAACAGAAAACTTTTCCCTAGGAAAAAAGAAAGTAAACAAAGCAACTTGAACAATATTATCCTCTGGGTTGGAAACTGGGTGCCCCTGTTTACTGAAGTTCTCTGAGGCCAAAAAAAAAAAATGATTATTTTAATGCAACCTTTTAAAAATGTGCTGGAAAAATAAAGGTTCAAGTTGTCACAGGATTTTGTGTATTTCTTCTGAAACTTCTGACTGCATCCCCCCATCTATCTTCCCAATCCCTCACCATCACTTTTCATAAAATCTTCAGACTGACCCCCTCTTCTGACATATGAGTTTGGACTACTTAAATCTCATTCAGCCCAGCTGGTCAACTCCAAAGAAAACTAAAAATAGGAAAATAAAACAAAAAGGAGTGCAGGTGAAGGAAATCCCTCCCACACATAAACCCCCTTCTTAATGGCACAGATTTATACTCAAAAGGGAGCCGGGTAGCCCTGAGTTCTGATTGGGTTCTGGGAAGAATTTGTTTCTGGGAAACACGCATGGGTCTGCAAAGCAGCAGGTCCTTCCAGAGAGGAGAACTGGAGTTCAATTGACCAGGCTGACCCAATCCCTTTATTATTATTACCATTAGCCTCTGATGATTTAACCAAAATTAGCTTCGGAGCAGCCCCGGCTGAAGGGGGAATTAATTAACAGGCATCAGTTGAGTTTGTTATTAATAGATAGGAGAATGAAATAAAACTGTTGGAGGGGGTTGGCTGGCTGGGCCCCGGCTTTATTTAGTCTAAATGATTGTTACAGCAGTAATGATGATGATGATGATGATGATGATGATGATGATGATAAAACAATAATTTGACTAGACGCCTGGGGCTGAAATTCCTGTCGCTCCCCCTGCAATAAACTCGCAAACCATCGCAGGACCGAGGCCAGGAGAGTGTGGGAAGCAAGAAGCCAGAGACGTGATAGGAAAGAATGGAGACTCCGCTGGCGGCGAGAAAGGGCCGGGAAGGTTTGCGGACAGAGTTAGCCCCTGGCTGCCGCCGCCGGGCTGTCTCGGCTGCTGCTGCCGCGGTGGCTGGCGATGAGCTATGTTGTCCCAAGGAGGCGAAGGGAAAGCGTTCAGGACACGGAAACGGTTAGCAGCGGCAGGTTCCAAGCACACCCTGCCGAGGGCCGAGCCCTAGGGCGGCAGCAAGTTTGGGCGCTGGAGGTAACCGAATTAAAAGGCATCTTAGCAACTCCGCACCGGGACTTTGCCAGGCCAGACTCGGCTGGAGGGCGCAGAGGCCTGGCTGATGGGACAGTGAGACGAGGGAAAGGTGCCGAGGGGATCCGAGATCTGGGGATCCAGGAAAAGGGGGGGTGGGGAGCAGCTCTACCAAGCCAAACATGTCTATTTCCCTTGCCTCCATGTTGGAAAAATCCAGGCTCCATATGGCTTCTCGGGAGAAAGGGAGGGAGGGAAGGAGACGTGGCTCCCGGCTTCCCCCCAGGGTCTCGCTGAAGAAGGGCGGTGAGCCACCCCAAGAAACCCACCTTTCCAGGCACATCCCCGAAATCCTGGGAGAGTAACAATAGCTGGGAAGCTCTGGGAGAGGGGATAGGCCACCTTCCAGGACTTTAAAAAAAAAAAATAGAAGGAAGAAAAATAAAACAACAAAAAAGGAAAAGAGAAAAAGATTAGGCTCTTCTTAGCAGCGGGGCAAAAATTCAGCCCTGATCTGACTGCTTAAAGAAAAGAGAAGAGAAAAGGAGAGAAGTAGGAAGAGAGAGGGAGAGGGAGAGAGGGAGGGAGGGAGGGAGAGAGAGAGAGAGAGAGGGGGAGAGAGAGGGAGAGAGAGAGTCGCTGCGTGGAAGGAAGCTTAAAGCTTGTGAACTCTTCTTGAACCGGAGAGAGAGAGAGAGAGAGAGAGAGAGAGGGAGAGAGAGGGAGAGAGAGAGTCGCTGCGTGGAAGGAAGCTTAAAGCTTGTGAACTCTTCTTGAACCGAGATTGGAGTCATATGGGCCATAAATCATTGAGACATACTCTCCGCCATTCACAAACTGATAGCCTATTTCAGTCCAGCTTACCTTAGCCACCGATGAGGGGAGAACAGGCAGACATAATATATATTCACATCGAGCCCCAGCGCGAGCGGCAGGCGAGAAATCTCCCCTCCTTGAAGGCAAAGGAAAAAAAGACCACTGTTTAAAGCGGCGTCGCCCCCCTCCCCAATAGCCACCCCGGCTGGGGAGCCTGAGGGGCAGACCGGCCGGAGGAGCCGCGCGGCGTCCGCTTCAATTCACTCGGCTTAGGAGCGGGGGGTGCGCAGGAGGGAGGGGGTGGGGGAGCGGGGAAAAAAATAGAAGAAGACCAAAAGGTGCTCAGGCGGCTCAGCTCGCTGAGAATCCAGCTCCGGGCTCCGGCACGGCCAAGCCGCCACAGTGTGGTTGCCCTATAAGGCTGGTACGCCCTACTCTCCGTAACAATGGCCTCTGCTTTTGCACAGGGAAAAAAAACCACACAGACACACACACTCACACACTCACTCACTCACTCACTCACACACACACAAGCTCACACACACCCCCACCTCTCCCCCTTTAGCAAGCTTAGATGCCTGATAAGGGAGGAAGGTGATGGTGGTGATGGGAGAGGGGGAACATTTTGAAACCACCCCCCCTCAATTTAAAAAAAAAAAAAGAGTGAGAAAGGAAAGGAGGTAGAGGTTTTGAGTTTTGTTTTTGTTTTTTAAGGACAGGTAAATTTTTAAATTCAGATTTTGGCGGGGGAGGAAGAGGAGCGCAAAGATAAGGCAAAGCCCGCGGAGTTCACAGCTCCCCCCAGCACCACTAGTAAACCCTTCCTCTAATTGGAGAAGTACCTTGGGAGGCCCTGGGGGGGGGGCGTCTCCTGGGTGCCCCTCTGCATTCATTCGCAGTGGGAACACTGGGACTTTTTTTTTTTTAAGTAGTTTCACTCTTGCGGCACTGGTGGCTGCGTCTCTGGCCCTCTGGCTCTGTCTCCCTCCTTCCGAGTCTCCCACAGTCTCCCAGTCTCTGTTTCTTCTCTCCCCCACACCCTCTCTATTCCTCCTCTCTCCCGGCAAATCTCCTGGCCCAGTTTCCAACCTGTAGGGGGGGGTGGGGAGCCAGACCTCTCCTTTCTTTTTAACAGACCACCCCCCCCCAATTTGAGAGCAGACAACAAGCGGTGAGTGATTATTTTAAAAATCCAGACCATCTTGTAGGGGGAGGGGGGTTGAGGAGAGGGTGACAAAAGGAGGACCTTGTGTTTAGCCTGAGTTCCAGACACGGCTGCCAATAGAGAGGCTGTAAGAACTGCATGAAGTTTCTGTTGAGATTCTCACCTCTGGATAGGCAGAAGGGGCTAAGAGGTGATAAGGGCATTTGTACTTCTAAGAAGATGAGAAGAACCAGCAAAATGGCTTAATTTTAAATGCACTGGCAGAAGAGATGGAGGATAGTTATTTATATTATTATTATTCAGAACAAACCTGTTATTTTCTCTTAGCTCTACAAGATTTAGGACTCTTGGAACAGGTGAGGAAGACTACAAAAGCTCAACTTTTCTTCGAGTGTGTTTTAGAAGGGCAGGAAAAGGCGAGGAGGCCTGTAGGAGGAAGACAGGAGGCAAGAATGTAGGTGTCTGCAGATTTGGGGTGGGGGTGGGGAAGAGCCGTTCCTGGAAGAGGAAAAAGACAAAAAGAGCACCAGGACTTTTCCAAAAGCAGGAGTGTCTGCAACTCTGCCGAACTGCTGACTCGGGCTTAGAGGATAAAATAGAAGGCCGACAGTCTCTCTATTCTACAAAGGCAGCTTGGAAAACTTGTCCTCTTAACTTCTCCGTAGACAGAGCCAGCCACTACCTTGTGACATCCTGGTTAGAATCCTTGGCTTTTGCCTTCTCCCATCTGGATGCACCAGGAGAGAAGGGACTGGGAGAACAAAGGTGAGAGATGGTTTCCAGCTATTGTCTCCCCTCCAGGAGAGGGTGGCTGTGTCTGGCAACGCTTCCCTCACACCCCATAGCTCCCCACTCACAGGCTTTTCTTTGGGCTGAGAAAGGGTCCTACTATCTACTCTCCTACTCTCGTAGGGGGTGGTCCCTGGCTTCCTCCGGCCCCCACTTCTTTCAGGCCCACTAAATCAGGCTTCGTGGGCTGCAGCAGCCGGTTTCCTGGGGCCCTGCTGAATGGGGGTGGAGGGGGGGACCCATGGCCTCTCTACCCTCCAGCAAGGAACTGCATGAAGAGCCTCCCACTGTGATGTCCTGAGGATCCTGCCGCCTGCCTAGAGAGTCGGTGGCTGAGGGAAGTGTGGTGGGGAGCTGAAGACGGAAGGTGGAAGCCATTTTCTGTATTTATTAGTAGTATCAAGGAAAGAAAATGCCCAAGCCAGACCCAGTTCTGGAGCTCAAGCCAGGACCCTCAGAGAAAGCAGTCAGGGCTACAAAGAATCTGTCCTGAGATCTCTGGACCCTGGTTAGAGACCTGCTGGACTGGACCTTATGTAGCTTTGGGCCTGGTGGGTCCGGGACTCGCCCATGGCGGCTCCTAGAGGCTTTTAGAGAACAGCACCTTTGGGCCTTTTCCTCCCCAAATTAAAAAGTCAAGAGTGTACCTCAGACCCTCCAACTCTCCTAGCTGTTTCTACCACTAGCTAGAGAAGGTCATTGTGAAATTAAGAGAAGAGGAGGACCTGTTCACTCGTGGGAATGCACAGCTTTGCCCCAAGGAATAAAGAGAGCCCAGGGGGCACCCAACTAGCTGCGGGCCTGCAGGAGGATCGGCCTGAAGCTGAGCTGAGGGGAGAGGGGTTTTCCAGAGACAGCAGTGGACCCCTCCCCACTCGGAGCTTCACCTCATGTGGTCCCCTCTGGCTACACAAGGAGGTGGGGTGCAGTGGGGTAGGAGCAAAAAGGAGAGCTGGGAGCAAGAGGGCTAACCTGGAGAAGATTTTCAGAGCACACATACCCCCAAATGTGGTAGGACATGGGGTGGGGGCTTCTTAAGGAATTCTGAGAGCAGAGCCCATTCGAAATGCTTGCGACGCAATTAGATCCCCGTTCGGTTTCTTTCCTGCCTTTTTTATCCCTTTCTCGGAGATTTCTGGCTGGCCAGTTGCCCCTGTTTGGGGCTGGGAAGGTGGCGGGTGGATGGTAGAACTGGAAGCCCCAGGACACCCACTTTGTTTGCGGTGTTGCTGCAGGCTAGGGACCTTCCAGACTTCAGGGGATAGGGCAGGGGCAGTAAGGAGCCTGGGCAGGGACCTTGGGGTGGGAAACACCAGAGGGATCTGAGGGAAGACTTTGAGGTCTGGAAAAAGGAGGAGAGAGGGATTTATCACCCCTGACAGTGAAGTCGTGATCTAGGCGCAGACTAGAGAGAGAAGAGGGAACGATCTCTTCCTGGATTCAAGGAGGGAAACTTGAGCACCTTACCATGTGTGAGAGACAGAGAGGGAGAGAAAATGAAAAAGAAAAATTGAGAGAAAGATTAAGACACAGATAACTTAGTGTAATCTAATGAGGGCAGAAATTAATAATAAAGGCAAAAATCAGAGAAATTGTCCCCCTTCATAGACATTCTTTCCTCTCAGATTCAGTTTCCCCAGAGCTAGACCACTCGCTCCCGCACTCCCCTCCCCCACTCCTAATCTGTACCCAGTACCAGGGGACGGGCCCTCAAAACCCCCTTGAGGGATCACTGGGCGCCCATCCTTCAAGGCCTTGGGGGATCATGTCTCTCCCCCAAAAAACCATCAAAGAGCAAACGAAAATTCTCCTCTCACTAAGGACAAACTGGCTGGCTCCCTTAAAATCGATTTCTGATATCAGCCTTTGGGATGACCAAGGATTCCCCCTCCCCCAAGCCCCCAGCTCAGCCAGCCCCAAATTCGCCTGGCCCGCTGGGCTCCCTGAGAAGCTGGGAACGGCAAGGCTTTTAGCAATCTCTTTCTTTCTGGTCCTGTCTGGGTTCCTGGTCCCACACTCTTCCAGCTTCACTGCCCAACTTCGTGGCCGCGGCAGAGTCGTGAAAAGTTCACACACACACCCGAATCTCCATCGCTTTTAAATATTAATAAAGATTTCCAAGCTGGGTGTTGTAAAATGGGAATTGCTACTGCAAATCGCTCTTGGTATTTGGATCCCCAACTCCCACCTCTCTAAGATGCCCGAGCGGGAGGGAACAAAGGGGCTGAGGAAGAGAAGATTCCGCGCCTGGGCGGAGGCCCGTGTAGACCCGGCTCAGTAGAAGCTGAGATTGAAAGAAGAAAACGGCCGCTAAGATTGGAGAAGAAAATTCCGAGCTGAACTCTCCCCTCACACCAGACGTGGGAGCGCGAAAAGGAGGCAGGACAAAACAGGGCAGCCACGAGGGTTTGCAAAGTCTGCTCGGTGACCAAGGAGGCCGCGCCGGTGGCTGATGGTGCTTAAGGCCAAGTGGGGAGTTGGGAGCTGGCGGCGCCTGGATGGGAATGAGCCCGACTGAACTGGGGGTCCAGCCTCATCTAGAAGCTCTGTACTGCCCTGGCAAACCCCACCCCGGCGGATGTCGAGACAAAGGTGGGCAGAGTGGAGAAGGCAAGAAGGAGAGGGGAGAATCTTGGACAGCTTGGGGAGGGGTGGGAGTGGGGGTGGGGGTGGGGTTTGCTGGGGAAGGAACAGAGAAGCAGACAAGAGAGGAACAGGACGCAGCCCGCTGCGAGGGACTGCGCAGGTCTCTCCTGACAGATTGGATGTCTCTCCCAGTGACCTCTGTTTAGCAGACAATAACTCACCGGATTAATGACCAATCAGCATAAGGCCTCCCGAATTGCCTCCGAATATAAAAAGTCAGAATGGGATAGGGCCAGAATCTGGGCCTGCCGGCCCTTTTGGTTTTTTCTTTCTCTCTCTCTCAAATAGGGTTTGGGGTGAGGCTCTAAGAAATGGATTATCTGGCCAGAGACTCTGATTTCCAGAACCCCAAAGATGAATTTGTTTCTCATCTCTTCTAACTTCCTCCACCAGAATTCATATCCTTGACCAGACTTCCCAAGGCAACCTGGAAGCCTCTCCTCCTCTGCTGGCCTCCTCAGATCCCTGATCCTACAAGAAATCTCCCTTCTCACAACCACGCAAGTTCTGAGAAGCCCCCATCTCTTTTGAATCTTATTTTATTTTTTCCCAGTTAGGAGAAGAGATGGAAAATAAGAGCAAGAATAGGACAGGGGTCATCCACCTTGCAGGCTTTCTGTCCTGGCTGCCCTGGGAGGAGACCTGGTATAGTGCTGTGGTAGCCTGCGTGTGTCCTCTCCCAAGAAGAGGGGACCCAAAGGCCCAGGGGTCAGGATCAGGCTAGAAGTAGTGGTGGTGGTGGCCTGCTGTCATAGAATCTAAATTCTGAAACCACAAATCAGTCCCTGGGCTATACTGCCAACAACTCCAGCCTCAGCTTCCATGCCTGGCGGGGAACGTGCCTCGCTCTGAGAGGCTGAGCCCCTCCTTCCTTAGCACCCCATCCAAATGCCAATCGCAGCCCAACCCACCCAGCTAGCCCCTCCCACTGCCTTCCATCTCCATTGCTCTAGGCCTGGGCTTCTCCTCTGCTGAGAATAAGGACACCTTCAGGAGGAGGAATGGTCCAGATTCCAATGGATTTCTTAGAGCCAGTCTGAGTAACCATGCACTGCTCTGGGCATATGCAAACTCCCTGTATATTGCAAATATGCATGCAGTGACCTATATACCCAGATGCCCACAGAACTCCAGGACACAAAAGGGAGCTGCTCCCAAGCACTAGAGAGTTACTCAAGGTCAGAACTGGAAAGAACTCAGGGAGTGTCCTGTCCAACCCTGCCATTGTCAACGATAGAGACACTGAGGTCCACAGCCAGGAAGTGGTTTGTCTAAAGTCATACTTGGGATAGGCTTGGAAGTCAGGAGGCTTGGATTCTAGGTGGTCCAGATTGGCTGTGTGCTCTGAAGCAGAGAATTCATTGGGCCTCACTTGTCCCCTTCTGTAAAGCCAGATCCTGTGTGGAGGGGAGGGCTTGGGCTAAATGATCTTCCAAGGTCCCTTTTTTGGGCTGACAGTTTGTGGTTCTCTGTGTACTGATGTAAAAGTGAGTGACAATAAGCAGTAATAAACTGAGTTCAGACAATAATGGGCACCATCTTGGCCAAAGGCAGACTATTTCCTCTCAGGAGTTCAATGCTTACACCCCCGCAACTGAGTACCAGCCACACTCCTGGTCCTCCTTGTCCCCTCAGAGGCTGGTGCACTGGTTTTTACTGCTCTTCTGTGTCAGGGGTGGGTTATTCTTCAAATCAAAAGTGCTATTTTTGGACACAGCAACCTGAGCAGTAAATAATTAATTTGTGTAATTAGAAGAGGAAGGCTTAAACCTGACAATTTTTAACCAGGAATCAATGCACCCATTGTACCAGCCTGGCCTTCTCACCCGACCAACCCCCAACACTGCCCACACACCTACCAGCTTCCCCAACTGCCTCCCTCAACTGGGAGACCAGCATTCCCAAGACTGCCCGCAGGGTTCCTGGAATCAGACTCTGCTCCCTCCCCAACAAAGTTCCATTCTCTGCCTTCTCCCCTACAGAAATTGGTCTGCCTGCAGCTGCCCCTCACAGCTTGCTTTCCTGACCCCCTAAAGCTGTGCTGGGCTCCAGGTCCAGGCTCTCTGCTCTTGGGACACATGTAATCTACCTCCCCTGCTCAAGATGCCCCCAACAATTCAGGGAGTTTGCATTTCAAGAAACTCCCATTAATATCAATTTACTTCACTGAAACCTCGGGTTCTTCATCAAGTTGATGATTTATGATAAAATCAATTAAATTACAGCCACTTAGGGCCCAGCCGCTTCCTCTCAGATTTCATTGGTGCGGGGCCCAAGTGTCTGGTGGAAAAATGCAAGTTTAGCTGGAGGCGAGGAAAGATAATTCTGCGGCTGAGAAAATTTAATGCAAAACAATTTCCAGGCAAAGCCGGGCGTCTGGACAGAAATGCAAGAGCCACCAGTTGGCCTGCGGAAATAACTATCTGGGGGTCAAAATATTTTTCTCCCCACCTCCATCATCCTGCATGGCTCCTTTGCTCTGTTCCCCTTTGTGCTCACCCGTCCCCTCCCAAACAGAGACTTTGGGGAAGTTTGAGCAGTACTGGTGGAACCCAAGCCAGCCTCAAACCAACATCCCCTACCACTGCAGGCCTTTTTCTCCCCTCCCCTC
>NW_006791954.1:2214015-2219432 GCF_000442215.2 Lipotes vexillifer | reverse complement strand
CTCCTCCTCCTCCTCCTCCTCCTCCTCCCCACCCAGCTGTGCTCATTAATTCCTCAGTCTCCCATGGCAAAGTTAAACGTTCAAAGTGAGTATCGGGCAGCGTGGGCAGATGGCACGCAGGGGCCAGGGGCCAGGGACCAGGCCGGGTGGGCGCTGTTGCGCGTGGCTGTGGGAGGAAAGAAAGCACAGGCTGAAGGAGCACTACTCCATGGCGAGGGCACAAGGCGGCAAAGTGTGTCCAGAGCTACCCCTTGCCAGGGTACCAAGACCTGAGAACACCGAGTCCCCCCTCGGGCTCCCTGTGTGCTCACTTGTAAAGCGATGCTGTACCCAACAAACCCCAACCCGAACACAATGTGCACTCACACAATACACAAAACACATCTACGTGTGTGTGCTTTCACACTCTCCTTATACCTCACATTCTGTCCCAGCAAAGGGACAGTTCCCACCATCTCCCCACATCTGGGAAACTAAATCCCAGCGAATCAACCTGGCATTGCCTTCCACTCCAAGGAGAGAGGCTTCTCCCGCCTCTGCTCTCTTTGGTTTTTGGTTTCCAGAGCAGGCAGGGAGTAAACACATCTTCTCTGAAGCCATAAATCACCCACTCTCCTACCTTCTCAGTTTAACACCCGGCCTCAGCGCAACCCCTTGTAGTTTCAGCTTCAAATAACCCGCGAGGTGCTATTAGGTTCTGGCCATAGGTGGCGACTGGACTGCGGGAGCAGGGCCCCGCCAGCTCCCACCCCAGCAGATGCCCCTCACATTTGCTGCACAACCCCGAGCTCCTAACTCCCGCGGAAGACCGTCTGCAGCCTCCAATCGTCTGCAGCCCTTCCTTAGCGAGAGCGCTCCCCAGGCCCTAACCGGGTCCTGTCCACACCCCACATTCCTCCACACCTCCCCGCACCCTCCGCCCGCACCGCCTCTTTAACTCGCCCCGTCTCTGTCTTCCAGTGTTGCGATCCTCCTCTTTCCCGACCCGGGGGCGGGGGTTTCAGGCACCCCTCCGCTCTCCACCCGGAGCCCGGCCCGGCGCCCGCTCGGCACCGACACCTACCTGTGCGGCTCCGCTAGGGCGCGGGCAGCGGCGGGGGGCCGGCCGGGCCCGGATCCCGGGGCGCCAGCGGGGGTTGGGCGGCCGGCCGCATCTCAGTCCCACCGGCCGGCGCGGGGAGAGGCCCGGAAGCGCGCCCCCAGTCCGCCGCCGCCGCCGCCGCCGCTTTGTTCGGCCCTCGAAGCGGCGCGCGGCCGGCCCGCGTGGGGCTGCGGGAGGCGGGCGGGCCCGGAGCGGAGCGGGGTCGCGGTTTCGCTGCGCGAGCGGGCCGAGCGGCCGGGCGGGAGGAGCCGCGTCCGCCGGGGGCACCGCGAGGCGAGGCGCGGGGAGCCGGGGGCGCCATGGCGGAAGGCGGGCGCGCAGCGGCTCTTCAATGTCACCGGCGAAATGGGTTCCATATGTCCGGCTCGGCGGAGGAGGGAGGGGAAGGGAGAGCGTTGTGGGCAGGACGGGACAGGAGGATGGGGGGCGCGATGGAGGGAGCCCAGCGGCGGCCAGGGGGTGATGGGAGGATTGGAGAGGCGAGAAAGGTTTGCGTTTTCCATTTTCCCTGGAGTTGTCTAAAGCTGCTTAGGGTGGTGGGAACTTTCTTTCCCTTTTCTTTCCAGAAAGATCGGGGAGGGAGGAGATAAGCGAGGGTAGCATCCGTTTGTTCAGACGGGGGTGGGGGTGGGGTTCAAGGGAGGAGATGTGGATTGGAGGTGAAAGGGAAAGTTCTCAGGCTGCTGGAAGATCAACTTCCTCTCCCGGTCCCCCGAAGAGGGAAAGAAGAGACCAAACCCAGGAGCGGGAGAGAGGCCAAGGAAGGATTCCCTGAGTCTGGGTGTGAGAGACCGACACCAACCACCAGCCCACCCACCCAACCCCACCCCACCCCAGGGATTCAGTTTTGGAAGATTCCAACCTTTAAGTTATTGAAGATGGTGGTGGAAGAGGAGTTTGAAGTGCCCAAGACATCTTGGCCATTCCAGACACTTCAGTTCCTGCCCCAGCTGCCTCACACCTGATTTAGCACCCCCAGGGCCTACTCTAGTCCCCTTGTTTCTGGGATGGCCCCGGCTTTGGGCAGCTGCTAGTAAGAAAGCACAGAGTCTGGAGGAACTTCCAGACCCTACAGCCCTCTCCTCAGTCTGTGCCCGCCCGCGCCCCCCCCACCCCGCCCTCCAAGGGGATGGGTCTTTCTCTGCATTTCTGTCTCTATTTGTTTTTCTCTCTTCTCTTCTCTTTTCCCTTCCCTTCCTTTCCTTTCCCTCTCTCTCTCTCTCTCTCTCTCTCTCTCTCTCTCTCTCTCTCTCTCTGCCTTTTCTAACCTTCTCTGTGGTCTCTGTCCCTTTCTCACAGTCCCTTTGTCTTCTCACACTCTGCTTCTTTGTCTTAAGTGAATTTGAATTGTGCCTCTTGCTAAGGACTTAGGAGTGTCTCCAGAAGTCACTTCTGGCCTCACTTATTAGGCTGCCCCTCTGGGCAGTGTGGAGCCCTTGGCCTCAGAACCCTGTCCTTTTGGCGGGGGTGGGGAACCCATCCGTCTGCCGTGGAGACATCTTCTTTTACAAAGAAAGGGACAAAGTGAGTGGTTTCCTTTCCACCTCCCTTCTCACTTAACTCTGGTTTTGTGAGCGTGTTTGTGTACCCATCCAAGCTGTGGGATGTCTTCTGCCAGGACAGCCTCCCTACCCCTCTGAGTGGCCTTTGTCTCCATTCTCCCTTCATCCTTTCCTTGGCCTCTGCCTTGACTTCCCGCCTCAGAAAGGGATCCTGCTGCTTGTTCTCTCTCTGGGCCCTCTCTTTTTACTTCATCCTCTCTCTCCTCATCTTTCTATCTAACTCCTGTGCTCATTAAAGCATTAGCAGCCCAGTTTCTTAAAGGCACAGGGATAAACACTGTAATTGTATAGAGAAAGTGGACACCAGCAGCGTCTGGGGAGAAGACAGAGTCAGTGGCTTTCCTAAAGCCCCTTCCATCAAATACATTCTATCCCATCTCCTGCACAGCAAAAAAGCAAATGGGGTGCGTGTGTGTGCAGAACTGGTAAGAAGCAGGGTGATTCGTAGCTAAATGAACCAAATGCATATATTTTTAAAAAAAACAACAAACTTGCTGATTTGAAGGGGAGGCCTATATGCCTGGATGGAGGGCATCAGGCCTCACATAGGGAGATTTAGCAAGGAGCCAGCGATTGACTAAAAGATAATGGTGGAGAGGGATGGTCCCTCTGCTTTTGTCTCCTGGGCAGAGTCTGCTTGTGAGTTGGGGAAAGGGAAGAGGAGGGGGTATCCCGAGGGCCAGAAGAGACAAAGACCTGACCGGGGCTGAGAGAATGGAGAGGAAAAGCGGGGGGACCAGGCCTCCACGTCACAGGCAGAGGCAGCAGAAGGAGGGGAGATGGAGAAGGGGGGAGGAGTTGGAATCACAGGGGCCAGGGCCTGTGAGACTGGCTCCCAGCTCTCCCCACCAGCTCCGGCCTGTCCCAAGGAGCACATCCTTCAGCCTTCTCCTGCTATTCCCCATCCTCCAAATCAGGTTGAATTCAGAAGCTACTAACACCCACCATTCCACACTTCACGTCCCTTTTCCTCTCCAAGGAAGAGTTAATTCTTTCCCCCTCTCTCCAGCATTCTAAGACTCTGGCCTAAATTCTGGAGCACCGGATTGGGGGTGAACTCACCCTCTCCACATTTACCCCCCCTTCACTTTCCAGGTGAGGGAGAAAGAAATCCTTGCTTCCCACACTGAGTGTGTGTGGTATTCTTCAACACCCAAGGATGGGGGGCCTGAAGGGTGTGGAGCCCGCTATCCCTCAGGTCTCTCTGCTGCCTCCTCCGACCCTTCCCACCCACCCCGTGATCTCCAGCCCTGTCAAAGCTGCCCCTGAATCCAGACTCTCCCCAGGCCCTTTCAGCGAGGCCAGTAATGTCCCCACCCATCCCAGCCTAGGGTCTTGGCCTCCTCCTTCTCTTTCTCCCTAAACCCTTTTCAACCCAGACTCCCAAATTAGGAGGCCTCACCTACCACCCACCCTAAAAGCTGCCTGTTAACAAGAAGAGGGCTCAGTGCCCACTTGGAGCAGAGCGTGGGAGTGAGCTCCTGGACGCCAGCACTGGGGCCTAAGCCACCACTCCAGGACGCAGCTGATGCCATGAATAATTAACACCTGGGCGCGGCATCACTAATTTTCCTGCTCAAAGGTTTACACTAGCAGGCAGAGTTAAGTATCACAGATAATAGTGGCTATAAAGTCAGTTGGCCAGGCTCCAGCCAGGGAAGGAGAAGCTAGCAGCCCCGACTGAACTTGGCAAAGGCTCTGTCCCTCATCCACAACAACTTTGGGGAGCAGCGCATAATATCCCTAAAAGCCGCCTCTGGCTTTGCTCTCTACCAGCAGACCCTTCCCTACTGGGGAGGTACTGAGACCTCCATATGAAATCAGAGGGGAAAGTTACCAGCTCTCCCCCTCCCAATCTGTACCCCATTTGCTCCCTTTTTGGATGGAGGTTTAGTGAGAGGAACACACCCCATGTCCTGAAACACTCTCCAACTTTCTGAGACCACCTGATTCCTGGAACATTTCTTTTCTAGAACAACTTAGAGAACTTCTCCCTCCTTTAGCCCCAGACACATATAGTCCCTCACTGCTGAGGAAACTTTCTTTGTTTCAGGAGGTCGAAGGAAGGCTACTGGGGTGTGAATTCACTTCCTTGTTTTGTTAGACAGGAGGGTGGGAAGCCAAAGCTTTCAGCTTCCCTCTCTGCCCTTCAGCCTCTGCCTCCATTGTCTCCCCCAGTTTGGGTAGCTCCTTCCCCACCCTCAGCTCCCTGTCATATATTCCATACATCAGTCCTATAGGTTAAGCTTTAATACTATAACTGAATCCCTCCAGCCCCCTCCAGTTGCGAAGGACCTCTACCTGGTCCCCCTCGACTACAAAAATCTTGGTTTTCAACTTCAGTAATTTTTTTTCCCCTGCCTCCACCTCTCTTGCCCCCAGGTTCCTTCTCCCTTCAGACTTGGGTTCTTTACCCCCAGCCGGCGTCAGAGCAGCCAGACTCCTGGAGGGGAACCGCTGAAAAATGAAGCTCTGTCTGCTGCTACAGGAATGTTGGCTCTATCAGGCTCACAAACATAATTTTTATATTAGGTCGTGGTCTTTGACTGGGTTTATATGCCAAGGAGGCATTTCTGGTTTACCAAATTTATACAGATCTCACCTTAACTGATAATCACAGATGCTGCAATTTAAGACCTCCAGCTATAGAGCTTTCATATTAACTGCTGATATATTACTGAAAACCGTCTGAAATAACCAACTTCTGGGAACAGAGCAGAGAGAGAGGAAGTGCCTCCGAGAGTGACTCTTTC
>NW_006791954.1:2210730-2213926 GCF_000442215.2 Lipotes vexillifer | reverse complement strand
GAAGGAGGAAGGCCCTCCGAGAGTGCCTCTTTCCCGGCCACAGAAATAGCCCAGCTTCCACATCATTTTCTGTGAGAAATGATTTATCGAAGACATGGCCATAAACAACACAACTCACTCACAAACACACGCAGAGGCGCGCGCGCGCGCGAGCGCGCGCGCACACACACACACACACACACACACACACACACACACACACACACAATGGCTGGCATGCCGGCCGGGAAGCTGACACCCATATTGCTATAAATCAAGAAAAAGGTTGGAGGAGAGGGAGAGGGAGAGAGATAGAGAAGAGGAATATTCCTAAAATCTCTATGCAATGCCTCAATGGGTATAAACACAGAGGACCATGTGAAGAGAAATGGCAGGAAATGAAGATGGCTATTTGTCACATTTTACGACAATAACATTAATAACAAACAATAAATTTACATGGACATATAAGACGCGGTAGGTAGTGAGAAATCCCTTCTACTTACAATACCCCAGCCCGCGGTGTGGCTCCGGCTGCGGGGCTGTTTTATTGCTGCCTCCCTCTCTTTTTCTCTCTCTCTCCCTCTCTCTCCCCCTCTCTCTTTTTTTTCTCGGGGTACAGGCTTGTTTTTCAAAGGACAGTTGAATTGCACGTCAGAAACAGGGAGACCGAGCCTGCGGATTTTCCTGACGAATACATATCTATTCTGCAACCTCGGCATTAATTATTTAATGAATCACGTGACCAGGAGGGGGAAGGGGGTCTTTCGATTTCAGGCTCAAAGGACCACTATGACCTTCCCCTTCAGGAGGAGAAATTTTCCTGCAAAATAGGTTCCCCCCAACCCACAAATGGAATAGTAGCTAGTTCTCTCTCCCACATTCACATCTGTATCTGCTGTATCTACATTCCCTAACCAGCCCCCCCGGAACACACACTTACCCACAGCCCACCTCTCCTCTCTCCCTTCTCCTCCTGCTTCTGCTTAGTTCGTGGAGGTGCAGAAATAGTCTGCAGGGGCTTCTGGGGGGTGGGGTGGGATGGGCGCAGAGTCCTTCTCCAAGCCCCTGCCTTTCTCAGTAACCAGTTCCTCTCTCTGCATCCCCCAACTCTATTCTCTCCCTCACTCCTCGGGTATTTTAGTGGGACCCACTCCCCGTCTTCCTTAAATAACCAACAAAATTTCTAAAGAGACCAGCTTCAAAAGAAGGATTTCGTAAGTCCAGATTGTATATGTATAAAGAATGGGGCTTCTGGCTTTAACTCTCTTTTTAAAAAGATCTTTTGTGGTACCTTTTGAAAGGGCAGAAAAGGGACAGGGTGAAGAGATGACTCGGGAGCTTCCAGAGTTGAGAGTAACCACAAGGGGGACTTATTTTCGTTGTGTTGTTACTATTATAGGGAACCAAATTCTACTGACTGACTGAGAATACGCTCTAGAGACAAAAGACCTGGACTAAGTTTCCTACACAAAAGAAGTGGACACTCAGTCTCTCTGTACCTATGTCACATCCTGTCTCACCCTTCCCCACCCCCCAACACACCAGTGAAGACAGCTGGAGATTTGAACTGGAGGGGAGGAGAGGGAAAGGGAAGAAAGAGGCTTTGAAGTTGGCCTGACAGCCCTGTCCCCATTTCCCAGGTGTTAGTACCTCTTGCTTCCAAGCAGCAGACAATGGAGACAGATCAATAGGAAAAAGATGGGGGGATTGCATATTAAAGTGTTAAACACTGGTGATGATAGGAGAAATCCAGTCCCTTGGCCTAGAGAGAGAAATGTATGCAGACGTCTTCATCTCAGATATGAACAAAACAAAAAACAAAACAAAACAAAACAAAATATGCCCCCAAACCTTCACATACAGCTTGGCGACAGAAGAAGCAGACCAGTTACGACCAGAATCCCAGAACCGGAGTATTTGGCCATGGTGTGGGATGGGGTTGCAAAGGGAAGCAGGGAAGACATTCCTGAAGGAGCCCCTCGCCCACACTCCCAGCCTTATCTTCAGCAGCTCTGGGGCAGCCGCAGCGGCCTGTGGACTGGGAAGAACGGACGCGTTTTGGGGAGGGGGGCATGGGACCCAGGGGCCGGCAGCGGTTTGTTTGGAGGGGTCTGAACCAAAAGCGACTGGATGGGGAGAAGGTTGACAACCCAGGTGCCCTAACCACCCCCGAAGAAACCGCCACCCCCGGGTGGTGTCTGGTCCAGCGGTAGCGGCAGCGCAGCCCCTGCCTCGGGCACTGGGCCGGCCTGGTCCCCTCGGAATCCCTCTCTCAGCCCTCGGGTGGGGGCGCCGGCGGGCCTGGGCTCTGTAGGGGGGTGGTCGGCTTTGATTGTGCAGATACAAAACCCAGGCTCTTATTGAATTCAGCCCCGCGCCCGGCTCCAATGAGGGCAACTCCTTGCATGGTCCTGGCCAGAAATCCATTAAAACTGGTCCCCCAAAGCAAAGCAGTCCACTAAAGTCTAAAAGAAAAATACTAGGGCGTGGGGAGTGAGGGGGTGGGGGGAGAGAAAAGAGGAGAGAGAATATGCTGGAGCATGGGAAGACAGCAATCTCTGAAACGGAGAAATTATTTTTAAGGACGAGCAAAAGAAAAGCCAGTGACACGAAGGCACGCCGGGCAGGTTCTATTAAAATGCCCACACTCTTCGGATCCTGGGAATGTCCATGTTCAAATAAACAAGCGCCCGGGCGTGAGCAGAGTGCTTTCTTGCTGCCGATAAAGAGAACGTTTATACTGTGAGAAAGGCGAGATTGATTTACGAATCTGAACGCGCCTGTTTTATGGCCGATCACAAATCCGTCAGCGCTCAACTCACGCTGGGAAACTTCCCAGCTCCGCTTTCCAACCAGACCCCCCCTCCCGGGCCGCCGCTTCCCAGGGAGACCCACCACGGCCGCTGGGGCTGCCCCGGCGGCGAGAAGCTCTGGCAGGACCCGGCAGCCCTACTCTGCCCAGACCAGTGCAAGTAGGAGCGAGGGTGGTGAGGGCCCAGGAACTGGAGGAAGAGAGGTCCAAAGATTCGGAGGATAGAGGTGGCCGCTAGAATTGTAGAAGGTGAGCCCAAGGGGCTGGGGAGTGAGCATGCCCGCAGCACTCAGCTCTGCAGAGGTTGGGGTCTGGGAGTGAGGGAGGGGGAAGGTCCCTCAGTTCCCACCTGTGGGGCTGAAACCCTCAAAGGAACCCCAACCTTCTCTTTCCATTGTTTCC
>NW_006791954.1:2205763-2210720 GCF_000442215.2 Lipotes vexillifer | reverse complement strand
CTTTCCCTTTGGTGGACCTCTAATCCTCACATTGCAGAAAGCAGGTTGTAAAGACTCAGGTGACTAGATCTTTATCACCTGAACCTATAGAGACTCACAACTGGTCATCTGCCCTTATGAATTATGGGTGTATATTGCCCCAAAGATTTTCATCCCAGGAGCAGCCCAGCTTGCTTTCTGCTTGCTCCCTTTTCTTACCAAGGCCTACCAGCTCCTGCATTTATTAAACCTCCCAGGGACAAAGGAGAGGATACCAATCAACAGCAGTTATTTCTCGCCTGAGACAGTCCCCAAGACATAGGAGACAATTTACAAAACGCAAACCAACACCCCACATACATCCCAGCAAGTTTCTTTCTCTCCTAGTCTTAACTCAAAGGAACACTTCCTTCTTCCCAGCTGGAGTCTGTCTGTCTGTGTGTCTGTCTCTCTCTTTGTCTCTATCCCCTCCTAAGAGGATGGCTGCTGGTGTAGATTTTTAAGATACAGCAAGTAGAATATAGATTTGAAAAGGCTCTGTGTTCAGAGTTCACTTCTTAGCAAATCCTCCACACATCTCTTGAAAGTTGCTGGAAACTTTGGTTAACATGGCACAGCTGTCCCTGGCAATGGTCAGAACAGCCTGCACTGACCCTTCTCCCATCTCTCTTGCTCCTCTGGTGGGGAGGTACTCCGTGGGCTCTGTGAGTAGCTGGGGTGGGATTGGGGAGTGGAGAAGGGGGTAGAGTGATTATAGAAATAGCTTCCTAAACAAAGGGACTTCAGAAAATGGGTTAAGATTTTGTGGATTTTGGATAACAGACCTCGAGAGACAGTAACCACAGTGGGGGCCCTGTGTCTCCTTAGGACCCAGGCGTTTGTCCCCCTAGCCCTCTGAAGCCCCTGGACCGCTCATATCTGCCTCCCTTTGTCTTTCTTCCCTCAGCTCCCTCCAAGGAAACAGGAAAGGAGGGATGAACTGGATATGGATGGCAGGGTGAGTCTGCCTGAGGGAAGGAGCTCTGCAGAGAGAGACGGTAACAGAAAAACAATCCAGAAATTTCAAGATAGCAATGACGGGGTTGGGGGGGGCTGGTGGAGGGTGGAGAAGATGGGACATACAACAGCCCAAGGACCCCTCCCTGCGGAGGTGTGACTTTCCCTTCTGGGCAGGAGGCAAGAGCCAACACAATGTCCAGTCTCAGAGAGGTCAAGGGGCTTCCGAGGTCATTTTGTGGTTCTAATACTGAGCTAATCGCCTAGAAAACGTGGCCTCTCCATGAACTCTCTCTCCTGCCAGCCTCCTACTTCCAAAGCCTCAGTGAGCCCCAGGGAAAAAAGGCCAGCACATTCTGGTCTGAGGCAGAGCCCACTGGCTCCCTCACCTTCAGAAGCGGGGCCCCAGAGGGGAGAACAGAGCCCCCAGACCAAGAGACCAAAAGGAAACCAAACTAAACTCTGAGCCTCCAGGAAGAAGGAAGGGAGCAGAGTGGAAGAAGAGGAAGATTCCGGCATCAACGAACCTTGCCTGTGAACAAAACAGTTTCCTGCTCCAGAGAGTTGCAAATATTTGTCTAGAATCCCAACCTAGACACAAAAAGAAAAACTGAAGACATCCACCTATACCCCGCTCTGAGGTTGGGGCATTCCATCCCAAAATTGCATTCCATTTTTCCAGGAGGTGGCAGTGACAACTGCTCACTGGTAAACAGACCTGTAGGACACCAGCCCCCAGTGTAGACAAGCAGAGTCACGGAACCCACAGGCCACATGTGCACCTCACCTCACTACACACACACACACACACACACACACACACACACACACACACAAACACACACACACATGCTGGGGCTCCCAAGGCCCTCCTGCATTTTCTAAAACCAGAAAGCGCTTCTGAGCTGCCTCATAAACAACCTTTTCTGGGGTTTTTCTGGTGCCTAACACCTCAGTCCCAATCAATTCAAACACTCTCCAGGTGTCAGTCCCTGACCCAAGCATCTGTCATCATAAAAGGCATCAAACCTGACCAACCGTCCACCATAAAAACCCCGCAAAGATAGTTGAAAAAGAAAAAGAAGGAGGCGAGAGAGCGTTTCTTCTTTCCCGAGTAAAACGAGCTCATAAAACGATTAAAAAAAAAAAAAAAAAGCCAGCCCAGGCGGGGGCTTTGTTACCTTTGAGCCTCTCGCCTCCTCTCGCCTGAACTCCGCGGATCCCATTCATGACGAACGGCTTCTTCCAAACTGAGAGAAAAAAGTTTTCAGCTTTATGGTTCCAAATTTTTTCCCCTTGCAGATCCGGGAGTGGCGGCTAACACTTTTTTCCCCCAACAGCCGGTCTGCGGAGATTTGCTGTTGAATAATAACAAAGGAGAGAGGATACGTATTTAAAGAAGTGATTAATGGTTTTCTGTATAATTCTCACATTTTTCTTAGCTCTTGTCTACACAGAATGGCTGTGAACTTTAAGCTCCATAGAAATCTTTTTTATTCTATTCATACCTTCCTAAGAGCAGCTTTGATTTGGTTCTATAGAGACATGGGGGGGGCATATGCTTTTTAAGAACTATTTTCCCCTCTAGAAGGGAAGGGCCGCCGCATCCCTTGGCAGCTAAACATCACACCGCGATTCCACCGAAAACAAAGCTCGCCACTCTCAACCTCCAGGTCCGGGCGATTTGCTACGAGTCTCCCCGCAGCATTGAAAGCGGTTCAAACGCCCCTTCCCGCGCGGTGGACCCCGGCCCAGTCTCTCCCGGGCCCTACCCAGCCTCAGACGCCCGGGAGCTGCACACCGGAAGAATGCAAAAGAAATAACAGTAAAACGCGCTGGTGGGATTGGTTATATTTATTTTCTGAAGGGAGATGGGACCGAAAAACGACTTTTAAATGCATCTGCTCTCCCGAGCCCTGAGCTTGTGGGAGGGAGGCGAGATGGCTGTACCCGGAGCCACCACCGGACCAGAGCCCCGAGGCCGGAGCCCCCAGACCTTAGAACTTCTCTTGGGCTCAGGCCCAAAGCGGCCCAAGCCTTACAGCGTTTCTGAGGGTCACCTGCACCCCTCCCTTCCCCCACTCCATTCTAGGGGTGACTGGGACCTCAGAGACAGAAAGCTATTTGGTCCCCAGTCATACTTTCGATACTTTCTATGAGAAAGAAAATGAAAATTAATACAGGAGCAGGGCTTCACAAAAGAGGCCATTTGTCTTCTTGATTATCTATTTGCTTGTCAGAGTTTGAGCTATGGCACTGGCTAGCTCCTTTGTAATATAAAAATACTCTGAAAACCTGAAAACACCCAGAAACATCTGTGCAAAAAATTAGACTCATTAAAGCCTTAAACACCTCAGAGGAAAACGATACCTTCTTACGCGGGAGGAAAGAGGCCGGCCGCTCAGAATCCTCTCTCGGAACTTTAATAAGCAAAGAGCCGTCTGTCTAGAAGGAGACAGCTTTAACCGCATTTTATTTGCTTATGACAAATAAATCACTATATGAAAGCCTTTGTCATACTTAAGCCTCTTGTGTTCTACAATGAAACATTTTCCCCCCATTAGGGATTGAAGTCAGCCCTCCCAGTCCTTTCAATCCATTTTTGGACTAGAGGGGAAAAATTAAAAGCCCCAAACAAAACACACCCACCCCAAAAGGAAAACAAACCAGCCACCACAATTTGGAGTCCTCTGAGATACAAATTCCCATCAGATCCTTTGAAAAAATTCCTCAATCACATAAATGTGCAGTCGAATGGACTGGGGTGCCTAAAATATACTCTGGGAGGCATTTATCTGCATCTTTACATCAAGGTTTCAACAAAAACACGCCGTGCTGGTCACGAGAAACCGAACATTTATTTCTATTGTCACTCTGTACAGGACACACATTTTCACGCCAACAAAGGGTTCTAGACTCAGGCAGCCCCAGAACTAAGAAGGGTCCTGGTTTGGAATGTCAGAAAGAGCATAGGAGAGAGGACGCACATGACATAAAATAATTAATAATAATAATAATAATAATCAATGCAACAATGATAAACTATGGGAGAGGTCTCTGTAACCTCATCTCCCAGGTGGAAAGGGCATTTTATTTCCTAGTTTCACATTCACTTTCAGTCTAGAACAGGCCTCCACTGTACAACTCCAGATTGGACAGAGGGTTGTGCCCAGCTCCCAGAACGCAACTGGCCCCTCACCCCTGCAGACACGGCTTGACCTTCCAGAGGAAGGCCCTCCTGGTCTCTGGGTCCTCTCTTTCTCTTGGACTCAATTTCCCTGCCCTGCTCCTGCGTAGCCGAGGCACGCATGCCCCCGCCCGCCTCCACTTGTCCCCTTCCTGTGGTCCCTACCCCAGCCCCGCAGTGGAAGGGGGTGAGCCGCCAGCGTCCCCGTGAACGGGCACGGAGGGGGAGAGAGGTTGTGTGCGTGTGTTTGTTACCGTGGCCAAAACACTGCGCTATCTGGCAGTCAGAGGATGCCTTCGCTGGGTTTCAGGAATGGGGGACAAAGAAAAAATATCCAGACTGTCTTCCAGCAGCGGCAGCAGCAGAGGCGGCGGCGGCGGCGGCCGAGCCGGGCCTCATTTGTTAGCGGGGTGTCGAGGTAATGGTCGCCACCGAGGCCCGTCCTCTCCTCGGCAGAGTAAACAAGACAGATGGGCCTGGGCCTGGCGTGATTAAAGATGAAACGTGGATCCATCTTCACCAAAGCTGAAAATGAGGAGTGCAGCCTCCTCCTATTTCTCTTTCTTTTTCTTTCTTCCTTCTTCTTTTTTTTAAGGAAGAAAGCAAGAGACTTGAACCTTGCTTCTGGGGGGCCTCGCCCGGCTCCATATTGTCATTTCTATAAATAAAGCTTCCCCTCCCCCCTCCTCTGCATTTATTCGTGTAAATAGACCAAGTGGGGGGAGGGCAGGTAGGCTTTTTCGGACCCAGGCCTCAGGGTCCCCTCCCGCGTCTCCCCCAACCGCCCCCCCCCCC
>NW_006791954.1:2195682-2205682 GCF_000442215.2 Lipotes vexillifer | reverse complement strand
CGCACTCGCAACCCCCCCCCGCCCCGAGGTCCGCGGCTCCCACGTGGGGGACACTAGAGCGCGGGGGGGCCTCCGTTGGGCCGGCCAGGGGGCCCTCCGGCTGCGCCTGCCGTGCCACCCGAGCGGATCTTGGTGTTGGGTAACTTGTGGTCTTTTTTCCACTTCATTCGCCGGTTCTGGAACCAAATCTTAATCTGGCGTTCAGAGAGGCAGAGCGCGTGGGCGATCTCCACCCTCCGGCGCCGCGTCAGGTAGCGGTTGTAGTGAAATTCTTTCTCCAGCTCCAAGACCTGCTGGCGAGTGTAGGCGGTCCGAGAGCGCTTGGGCTCCCCGCCGGCGTAATTGGGGTTTACTGGACACACACAAAGAGAGGGAGAAAGAGAAAGTTTTATTGCCCCGAAAAGGAGGAGGGAGAGCCCTTTCTTCCAGCTAACACAGTGTCTCCCTCCCTCCCTCTCCCGCCACCTCTTCTCCCTCCAGAGGGGGTGGGGATGAAAGAGAAAGCGGGACCCCAGGAAGAGAAAGAGACCTCTAAGTTTTGGAGGATTGTGTGGTCACGACGTTGTTGTTTGGGTGTCTGGGGGGAGTGAGGAATCTTCACAAGGTTTTAATCGCTCCTCTCTCCCCGCACGTGGCCTGGGGCCCGGGATGGGAGAATGAGGGGTGAAAGAGGGAGGAGGCTTCATTAAACCTTTCTTCTGTTAGTTCCCACCCTCTCTGCTCAGATTCCAAGCAGTGCCTGCCCCCAGTAAAAACTTTTGCCCGCTTCTCAAGCCAAGGAGCCAGACTAGAGGAAAGAAAGGAAAAAAATAAATACAGGGAGTTGACTCAACTCTCAACTTAAATACAGATTACCTCCTCCCCCCCCTTACACCCCTCCCCAATTTCCAATTTCACTGAGACTGCATCTCCCTGGCGAAAAAGTCGCTGGTGAGAATGGCAAAGAGGATGGGGAACCGACTTCAAAGGCGCGGGGCCCACCAGGCCATAAAAATTTATGGGGGATGTAATTATGTGGCTCTGAAAACAGGCGACCGTAAATCTCCGGCAATGGCGAGTTTATAGCGGGGACAATTGGGTTTCCCTAGGTCCCCCCCCCCCCCCCGCATGCCTCGAGGTCCCTTTGGTGTAAAGCGCCAGGGGTGGGAGGGGGAAGGGGTGCCCACGCACTCACCCGTGCTCACGTGAACTTTGCGCATCCAGGGGTAGACGACGGGCTCTTTGCACGCGGAGTGGGACGGGCTGGGGTGCAGGGGGTTCTGAGCGCAGGGAGGCGGCGGGGGGCTGCTGCTGACCGCCTCGCAGCGCTGGCCGGGCTCCGGGAGGAGGGCCCCAGAGGGCGGCGGAGCGGGAGCCCGAGGGGACAGCCCGGGCGGTGGCGGGGGCGGCGGGGGTGGCGGTGGAGGCGGCGGGGGCCCAGGGTCCCGGCAGGCCGCGTAGCGCTGCACGGTGCACGCGGAGCGCCGCCCGAAGCCCGCCTCCGGCTGGAAGCTGCTCTCTCGCCTCTGGCCGCCGGCGTAGTACCCCGGCGAGTGGTCGCTGGGTAGGTAATCGCTCTGTGAATATTCCTCGCACGGAGGGAACTTGGGGTCGACATAGTTTGAGTTGATCAAAAAAGAACTCATAGCCATTAATTTCTGGGAATTGTCCACAAAATATACTAAAATTTATTCCGACCCCTGACTCGTTTTCCTGTTTCCGAAAGCCCTCCTACTTACTGTCAAGTGAACAAAGTTAGGGGCCCACGTGATCCTCGGAGCCAATGGCCGCCCCGCCTGCGATTCCCGGATAAGGAAATCTGCTCACCCGGACCCTACTCCAGCCAAAGAGGTTTATTTCCCCTTCTTCTCTCCCCCCCCCAACCCAACACCAGGATTTACATAGGGCTCCTGCGGGGCGACCGCCTCCTCGCTTCTCCTCACCCGGATTGGGGAGAGGGAGGGAGGGAGATGGAGAGCGAGTGAGCAGGTTGCCACCCGAGGGCCTGTTGGGGCGCTGGGCGGAGCGCAATCCCTGGATCCCCTCAGAAGCTGGGGCTTCGGGTGGGGCCCCTCCTGTCCTGCCTCACTGCCCCCAGGCCTTCCTTAGGGCCCCAGCCCCTCCTCACGACGTGGCGAGGGGGAGCCCCTTTACCCGACGTCTGTGCGGGGGAGTTAAGTGAGGGGCGGACTAGGGGCTCCGCTTGAGAGGGGAACCCACACGGGGGAGAGGCACTGAGCGTGGGCCTTTTCTCTGCAGCCGCACGGGGAGGGGTAGGGAGTGAGAGAGCAGGCATCGGAGCAACCAGGCGGGTGCACGGAGGGACTTGTCAGAGATGAATGGAACCGCGGGCGGATCGATAGGAAATTCATGCACTAATTCGGGGAGACCTCGCCTTCCAAATCGCATTTAGCTGCGCTATTAGTTTGGCTGTGTTAGTCAGTCCGTCTGTTTCCCTCTCCTATCCCCTCCTCACCGTACCCCACGCGGGCCAAGCCGGGAGAAACGACTTGGTTTCCCACACTAAACATGAGCACTAGAGTAAAAAACCTCCAACTTTTGAGAGCGCGTTGAATAGAAATTTGCTAATTCCAAAAGCACCGGAGCAACGCTAACCGGGCGTCGAGACGTTGTAATTGCCGCTAATGCGGCCGCCCGCGCAGCGAGCAGAAATCTCACATCCCTGTGATGCTGAGGATAGGAGACAGGAGTTGATCCCCACACAATAACACCCCTTGGTAATCGTGTGTTTCCAAGGCATCTTGTTCTGAACCCAAACGGAAAGGCGACCTCTGCATCCGTTTGAAAAGCAAATTTCCTTTGCCTTCGCACACTGAAGACAAGTCATTTTTACCGGATTTTCAGTGAAGCCTCCCTAAGCCCAAAATAGGGAATAGGTGGGCTGGAGGGAGAGGATAAAATAAAAACATCAGCGACAACATTAACCTTTTAAGAGAAGTGAAAAAGGACCAAGGCTCCCAAGGGCAGGCAGGGGGAGATTTCAGGTAGATGATTCCTCCATCTCTAAGCAGTTGCGGGAGAAAAAGAAAGAGAAAGAAGGAAGGAGTCTACGTGTGGTCAGTCACCGGATGGTCCTCATTTAGGAAAAAAAATTTTTTTTTCTTCAGGAAGAAAAAAATGAGCGGAGTGTTTATGTCAACTACATATTCCCCTAGATACGAATTTGTGACCACAAAATTCCTTACACAAATTCGGATCTACAGGGTATATACAGAAGACAGATAGATCTTCTTGGCCCAGAAATTTTCCAGTTCTCCTACTTTCCATGCGTCCTCCTTTTGGCGTGTGGTTTGAATGCTTCGATTTTATTTCGTTTCGTTCAAGTTCTGAGGTCTGGGAGCAGGAAAAGTCACTGCGATTCCATTCCTGGGATTACAAGGTTTTCAACTCTCTTCCTCTTCTATTAGAGAGAAATAGAAGCTGCCGGTCCAGCAAAGGGACGCGAACCTTGGGGCCGCTGCGCAACTCGGCGGCGCATGAATTATGAGATGTAAACATTAGCTAAGCACAAAAGGAGGAAGGGTCATCCTGAGGCTGCGGCGTAGTCAGAATCAGGCCCTTCTGGGTGCCCTCGCGCCCCTCCCCTCCCCCCAGGACTTTTTTTTTTTTAAAAAAAAGAAACAAAACCCCAATCGGTAACTCCGTGCTCCTTGCAGCCTTTAGTTTTCGATCAAACGAATATCTAGATATTTTCCAAGGCACCTCTCAGCAAAAGGAAGAGGGAGAGGCGGCTGGGTGTGAAGGGGGGTGGTCATAAAAGTCCTTTTAGAAAAATTCAATGGTAAAAAGAGAGAGAAACAGCTGTAAAGAAAAATGCTGGGAGACCAAGCAGATGGGGCCCCGGATATTTAATGATGGGCAATTCCGTTTACAACCTGAGAAAAAGATCAAAGGCGTTTCATTTCCGAATGAAGGGCAATGAGGAACCATAAAAGATGCAGCCAGATGATATTCCGGCCCCTCCCAACCTCCCATACCTCCTGGGGCCAGAAAAGGGGGATAATGGGTAAAGTGTGAGGAGGAACCCCATTTCCCCCACCTCCCTATAGCTCTGGCAGGCTCTCTCGGTTTAAACTTGCTCATTCAGCCACCTGCTAGGGTTGCTGGCAGTGGGACCAAAATGAGGATCTGGGAAACCTGAGGGAGCTGGAGTTTCTGAAGGGACTTCCTGCCAGTAACCACTGAATTTACTAAGCTGGGAGACTGAGGATGGAGCTGAAGGGAACTGCGTCCTAGACTGTGAAAGCTGAGGGCCCTCACAGGGTGAGGAGAAGGGTTCACAGAAACCTCTTCTGCACCCAGACTCCCCATTCATCTCTCTAGGTCTGAAGAATACTTGCATCCCTAGTGAACAAATCAGAATAATATCAATTTCTTTAACAAGTACATCAACAAAACAAAAAGCAACTCTCTAACCACCATACTTTAAAGGTCTCTGCCCATCCCTAGTCCTGGGACCCTTGCAGGTGGATAGGAGGAGTTTCCACCTACCAGCAACTAAGCCCAGAGACCCTCTGATTTTCTATCCCAAATCTAAATTACCAAGGTTGGCTTCCGGGCCTGATTTCTAACACCAACACTCTCCCAGCCAGGCTGGACAAGACAAGTCATTTTTACCGGATTTTCAGTGAAGCCTCCCTAAGCCCAAAATAGGGAATAGGTGGGCTGGAGGGAGAGGATAAAATAAAAACATCAGCGACAACATTAACCTTTTAAGAGAAGTGAAAAAGGACCAAGGCTCCCAAGGGCAGGCAGGGGGAGATTTCAGGTAGATGATTCCTCCATCTCTAAGCAGTTGCGGGAGAAAAAGAAAGAGAAAGAAGGAAGGAGTCTACGTGTGGTCAGTCACCGGATGGTCCTCATTTAGGAAAAAAAATTTTTTTTTCTTCAGGAAGAAAAAAATGAGCGGAGTGTTTATGTCAACTACATATTCCCCTAGATACGAATTTGTGACCACAAAATTCCTTACACAAATTCGGATCTACAGGGTATATACAGAAGACAGATAGATCTTCTTGGCCCAGAAATTTTCCAGTTCTCCTACTTTCCACGCGTCCTCCTTTTGGCGTGTGGTTTGAATGCTTCGATTTTATTTCGTTTCGTTCAAGTTCTGAGGTCTGGGAGCAGGAAAAGTCACTGCGATTCCATTCCTGGGATTACAAGGTTTTCAACTCTCTTCCTCTTCTATTAGAGAGAAATAGAAGCTGCCGGTCCAGCAAAGGGACGCGAACCTTGGGGCCGCTGCGCAACTCGGCGGCGCATGAATTATGAGATGTAAACATTAGCTAAGCACAAAAGGAGGAAGGGTCATCCTGAGGCTGCGGCGTAGTCAGAATCAGGCCCTTCTGGGTGCCCTCGCGCCCCTCCCCTCCCCCCAGGACTTTTTTTTTTTTAAAAAAAAGAAACAAAACCCCAATCGGTAACTCCGTGCTCCTTGCAGCCTTTAGTTTTCGATCAAACGAATATCTAGATATTTTCCAAGGCACCTCTCAGCAAAAGGAAGAGGGAGAGGCGGCTGGGTGTGAAGGGGGGTGGTCATAAAAGTCCTTTTAGAAAAATTCAATGGTAAAAAGAGAGAGAAACAGCTGTAAAGAAAAATGCTGGGAGACCAAGCAGATGGGGCCCCGGATATTTAATGATGGGCAATTCCGTTTACAACCTGAGAAAAAGATCAAAGGCGTTTCATTTCCGAATGAAGGGCAATGAGGAACCATAAAAGATGCAGCCAGATGATATTCCGGCCCCTCCCAACCTCCCATACCTCCTGGGGCCAGAAAAGGGGGATAATGGGTAAAGTGTGAGGAGGAACCCCATTTCCCCCACCTCCCTATAGCTCTGGCAGGCTCTCTCGGTTTAAACTTGCTCATTCAGCCACCTGCTAGGGTTGCTGGCAGTGGGACCAAAATGAGGATCTGGGAAACCTGAGGGAGCTGGAGTTTCTGAAGGGACTTCCTGCCAGTAACCACTGAATTTACTAAGCTGGGAGACTGAGGATGGAGCTGAAGGGAACTGCGTCCTAGACTGTGAAAGCTGAGGGCCCTCACAGGGTGAGGAGAAGGGTTCACAGAAACCTCTTCTGCACCCAGACTCCCCATTCATCTCTCTAGGTCTGAAGAATACTTGCATCCCTAGTGAACAAATCAGAATAATATCAATTTCTTTAACAAGTACATCAACAAAACAAAAAGCAACTCTCTAACCACCATACTTTAAAGGTCTCTGCCCATCCCTAGTCCTGGGACCCTTGCAGGTGGATAGGAGGAGTTTCCACCTACCAGCAACTAAGCCCAGAGACCCTCTGATTTTCTATCCCAAATCTAAATTACCAAGGTTGGCTTCCGGGCCTGATTTCTAACACCAACACTCTCCCAGCCAGGCTGGACTCACCTATATTTGAAAAATCACACACACACACACACACACACACACACACACACACACACACACAAATATTGTAGTTATCTTTGCCAAGAGAGGGTCCAATAAGTAATCTCAGAACCCCATTTAGGCACCCAGGGAGACCGGCACCTGACCCTGGATCCACAGACAAAATGTGTGGATAGGACCCCCAACAGCCCCCCCAGCGTCAAGCAGGGGCTTTTCCAAGTCTTGTCAAGGGCCACTTTAGTGAGGGGCTCCGCGACCCTTTCCAGCTGGCCAGGCCCCTCCCCCACCCCATACCTCCTGTCCTTCTCAACCCGTCCAACTCGAACGCTTTTTGGAATTTGGGGAGGGCCAATGCGCTGGCCACCTGGGCCTCTGCTGCTCTACACTTTCTCAAGAGATGCGGTCCACGTGCCCCAAGCACCCCAAAAGAGAGGGATGGGAAGCAGAGCCTGCGGGGCTGTGTGTGGCTGATTCTGGGGACAGAGCGCTGCGCGCTGAGAGCCGCCACCTGCCCATCCCACCGAGGCGCCGTACCTCCCACCCCAGCCAGTCCCACCGCGATGGGTGGAGGACTCGGTTTCTCTGCGACTTCCAAGACGGGGTTCAGAGCAGGAGGCTGCCTCTCCCTCCACCCACGAAGAGCACTAACATTGATACGCATAATAGTAAGAACCAAGGCTCCACCCGCGTTCAGAGCCACCTTCCCGGCGCTCCCGGTGGCTCGCTGGCCCGCCGGCCGCCTTTTCCCTGCAGCCACAGGTTGCTGGAGTGACCTCTCGCTGCTCAGCCCCTCCGCCGTCCCGGGCTTGCCCAGCCCGCGCCGCATCGGCTACTTTTTGTCGGCGGGGAGGGAGGGACTGAGCGAGGGAGGGCGAGCCCCGGCGGCCCGCACCGCCAGCGGCGCGGAGGAGCGCCAGGCCCGGAGGGGCGCGGGCAGGAGTACTCACCGGGCCGCTCCCCGCGCCCTCCAGGCCGGCAACCCGCCCGCGGGCCCGCGCGGCCCCCGACGAGCTCGCTCTCGTCCACTATTGTGTGTTCGGAAAACCGAACCGCGGCGGCGGGCAGAGGAGCTCCGGGCTCCCTTGGTGGCCGGAACAAGACTTTTTTTTTTTGGTGTGTTTTTGTTTTTGAAGCGCAAGTTTTCGTATTAATCTCATACTTTGGCAGTCTTTGTTAAACAGCTAGGCGCGTCACCAGGCTCTCGAACATTTTAATAATTTTTAGACGCCGTGACCTGCGGTTCACCCCTCTCGGGCCTCCCCCACGAGCAGGCAGTTACTATAATACGCTCGCGCAGTTCGCTCGGTCATATTGAATTTTGCGCAGGTCATTACTTGGGAGAAAAATGACAGAGCAAGGAATTTGATTCAGCTCATCCTCTCCAGCTCTTTTTGCCAGAAACTTCTCTCTCCTTCCCCCCACCCCCACCCCCAAAAAGTCCCATTCGGATAGGACTCAGCCCGGCCCTGCCTCTTCTTTGATATTCCATCATTCCTATATTTTTTGTCAGCTGTCCTTCGGGGACCAAGAGGGAAAGGGTAGAACTCCACGGGGGTTCCCTTTGCGGCTGTGATGGAGGCTGGCACCTGGAGAAGTGGAAATGTGGGGATCTGGGTCCCAGAGAGCAGGCCTCAGCCATAGCCCCCTTCCCTCCTTCCTCCCCTATAAATGGCTGCACTGACAAGGCCTGTATTCCCACCCAACTGCACACTCCATCTGCTTTGTTCTACCCCTCAATGCCAGAGAGACCCCCATTTCTGCCCAAACTTTAGAGGCTCCAGGGCCCCAGGAATGACCCCTCTGCCTCCTGGTGCTGAGATTTGGTTCACAGGCCAGCATGTTTGGGGAAGATAGAATCCTGAGAGAAGGGCTGGACTGCACTGGTCAAAGCTGGGGCATTGGCTTTCAGAGGCTTTAATTCTCCTTTAAAAATCAAACAGTATCCTCCCCATCTGCATTTTTATTTAAAACTACTTTTCATCTGTACAGTAACTCCTTTGCCTACCCCCAGCACCACCACAAGGAGGTTGAGGAGGAAATCAGAGAGGTGTTAAAAATACTCAGGAGGTTTTCTTTGGTTTGTCCCTCCAGGATCAGAAATAGGTGACGGGCCAGCAACACATTTCCCCCTTTCTCCAGCCTCCAAGGAACCAGCAGAAGTAGATCAGGTGACTCCCCTCCACCCAGTTCAAGTCTATGGGGAGTGTCTGCAAGGGGTATCTCCCTAGTGCGGGGAGGCCGGAAGAGAGCATCCCAAGGTACCCAGCTTGGCCTGGGATGGC
This sequence comes from Lipotes vexillifer, assembly GCF_000442215.2. Classification (NCBI taxonomy): domain Eukaryota; kingdom Metazoa; phylum Chordata; class Mammalia; order Artiodactyla; family Lipotidae; genus Lipotes; species Lipotes vexillifer. The sequence continues at coordinate 2,197,013 of NW_006791954.1, read as the reverse complement.
AGAGGACTCCTCTTTCTCATTCTGAGGCCCCTCCAGCCCAGGACCTTGGGCTGCTCCAGTCTATTCCACAAAACTATCAACTTGCTAACATACTGTCCTGGAATGGAGGGAAAAGAGACTGAGGAGGAACAGAAAGAGATAGATTCTCCAGTTCAGGTTTTGACCTCTACGTCCTCCGGACTCTAGGAATTCCCTATGGCCTGACTCCCCAGAAAAACTTGCCTGAAGGCCAAGTAGAAATGAGGACCCACACCCAATTGGTTTAATTTTTTTTAAAAATTGGGGTCAAATTGATTTGAAATTTGACATTAAACTGTGGTCTCTTCTGGCCATATTTCAAAGTGCATCTTTATAAAACCTCCCAGGTCATCTTTTTTTCTGGCGGGACAAACACCCAGAGAGTACCTCCTATATTAAATGCTTAGAAGAGAATATGATGACATCTCATAAGAAAACAAACAGTCACGTAAAGACCCCAAATAAGCATATGCCCTGGTGTTATAATTAGTCTCTCTAAGCATTTTACTTATGAGCTAAGCTTAATGCACGGATTCAAGGTTCATTTAAGGTTGTCAGTTAAAAAGATCTCTGTGAGTCCATCCAGTATTTTTCCTTCTCATTTCCCCTCCCTCCTTGAAATAGGAAGAGAGGGATTCTGGAAGAACATACAAGTGTAGGTTTGGGAGAGAGTGAGAGAATTAACAAGCTAATCTTCTATCAATATCCAAGTGCTTAAACCCAAGCAATCGGGAAAGAGGGATGGGAGTTTTTAAACTCCGTCCAGTCCTGGCCCATGGTTACTGGACTCCAACTGCCTGGACCCCGTCTGGGGGTAATCCCTGAAAAAACAGGCCTGCCTGGAGGGAGGAGGAGCTGGGGGATCCAGCTGTTTGGCCCCTTTAGGGAAAGCCTGGTGGGGCTGATGTGGGTTGGAGTCAGGTCTTCACCTTGGAAGACTTCTTTGGCCCCACCAAACGTCGTGCAAGGACGTGTGGGTAATTGGATTTTTAAAATGTGTGCGGCTGGGTAGGTTTTAATTAAATTTTATATGGTGACTCAAAGGTTGTCTTTGGGAGAGAAAATTGCGCAGAGGATTGGCCATGCCCAGAGCGCTTTCTTTTGTGCAGCTCCCCACCCCACCAGAGCCAGTCTGGGGAGAAGGGTTTCTTCCTCCCTCAGTTTCTCCTTCCCCAGATCTGCCTCTCCCCTCTCCAGTTCCACTCCCGCACTCCCCGAGCCCACAGGTCTTCCTTACCTCGAGCATCCCTTGCCCGCTTTCTTCTCTCTTCACACACACACACACACACACACACACACACACACACACACAC
>NW_006791954.1:2172835-2195620 GCF_000442215.2 Lipotes vexillifer | reverse complement strand
TGCCTCCTCCCCTCTTCCACCCCGCCCCAGCCACTAGACGCCGCTGCGGCCGGCTCACGCACGCTCTAAACTTTTGACCCTCCAACTTTGCGACCCCTCGGGCAATAACACTGGCCTCACGGCCCAGGGTCTCATTCTGCTGCGCCGGCTGCAGAAACCCAAACGCAAAACGTCTTCCCTGCCCTTCCTCCCCCGCCCCCACTAAGGGCCTTAGGCCTGGAGAAGAGGAGTCAGTCTTTCGATTATTCAATAACTCCTCCTCGGGAAAAGATGCTGACTCCACTTCCGGCTTTTTTCACCACTTCCCGCATTTTCACCGTTCTCTCATGTTTAGATGCCTGGAAGAGCTTGACGACCCACCCCTCTCCATTCTTGTCCCCCAGAATGGGACCGCAGTTGCCGTTGACAGGAGTGGGGACATATGGGAAGCCATAGAATGGGCTGAACTGGAGAGGGGTGTTTCTGGGGTGGAAAGTGGAGAGAGCTTGGAGCAAGTGTTCCTTGGGAGAGGAGGGGGCCATAGGCCCCCAAAAGGCTGGAGAGAGAGCTCAGCGTCCAGGCTTTGCGAGGCCCAGCGGGCCCGGGGCCACCTTGCGCGGCCGCTCGCTGGCGCCTTGGAGGCTCCAGCCTGGCTGTGAACTTGGTCTAAGGCGGACTCTACTGGCAGCTCGGGGACGTTACAGCCTCAGCCTCTGCCTCTCGGCCGCTGCGGCGACCTGCGCTGTTTCGGTTTCCTTTGCTCCCAAATATCGCTTCCCAAGCCCCCACTTCTCATAGAGAAGGATTTTGTTCCTCCTTTCCTTGGGGCCCTTGGGGGTCGGAAAACAGAAAAGAGAGAGTTAGAGAGACACACAGAGAGAAAAAGAGACTGGAACAAGCAGAAGCTCCGATATACAGGGATTATGCTCCATCGTGTCTCCAAGCCCCAAAGAGGAGATGTTCCCACATGCAGGGACTATCCCCCTTCGGCTCCCCTAAACGCTTCTTTTCAGGCTGAATCCCCTCCTCTCCACCTGGCCTTCCTGGGTCATCTCTTGGCTAGGCAAGCGGTGTTCGGGCCTGCGAAGTACCTTTCCTCTCTAGACACATTCGTCCCTACCCCACTGAGCTCCGAGGTCACGGATCGCTGCAGCCAAAGTCAGCCGCCGCGCTCAGAGGCTGCAAGCGAGGCTGCAGCTATGGGGGCTCAGCCCGAATCCACTCGGAGAGAAAGACCAGAGCGTGGCTGTGCAGCTAGGGAGGAAAAGCTGGAAGATGCGAAGACGAGATTTAGGGACAGAAAAGACAGGATAGAGGACGCCTAAATCATAGAGAAAGGAGAAAGAAGAGGGAGAGAAAGGGATTAAAAGTTATAAAGGTGCTGATATTCGGGGTCCGACAGGTCCAGAACTGCCCGAAGTCCAATCCTCTCCAGTCTCCTAAATCCCCCACTTCCTCTTGGAGCCCGAAATCTGGGTCTCAATCAATTCACCAAAAGGAGGGGAAAAATCGGTCTAAACCTGTGGGCCTGCCCCCAACCCGGCCGGGAGCGATGGAGGTAGCGGCGGTGCGGCCAGCGGCACGTAATGTATGCGGCAGCGGCTCGGAGCCCCAAGTAGGCTGGCGCTCCGGCCCTGTCTGCTGACCTCTGCGTGATCCCGGACTCTATGAATTATTGATGAGATATGAGCGTTGATTTCCCCTTTCAGGATGCAAACTCCATTATATTGTTAAAATGGCGATTTAATCGTTGAGAATAGCTTTTGGTGTGGGGTTTTTCCCCAAACTCATTTGCGCCTCCTTCCTTTTCATTTAACTCTCTTAATTAAATCCTTTAACAGATTTTAATCACTTTTTGGAGGGAGGGGTAGGAGGAAGGGGAAAGACATCACTACCATCACCAACAAACGCTAAAAACAAGCCAGAAAACCATAAAAAGCTTCTACCTTGGGGAAGTTGAAAGGAAGGTGGGGAGGGGGTGTTAACCCCTCTAGAAAGGTCGTGCTGGGAACAACCACCAGAGGATACATCCATTCCGAGTGCTGGGGCAAACTAACTCTGACTAGGAAGTGTTGGGCCTGGGAGGTGTCTAATTCCACCCCGGAGGAGACTTGTGTGTGGAGTCCGACTGTGGAGAGTAAGTCAGGCTTACCCTTCTTGCTGAGAAGTCGAGGGACATGGAGCTTGGGGAAGACACGTGTTTCTTGAGGGGAGCGATTCTCCAATCTGAAACCCAGGGCACGGCTTACTGAGAAATGTCCATTCTCTTTACGGCCCCCATTTCTCCCCTCCCCCACCCCAAGCAGCTCAGTTTCCAGGCGGTGTCTGGGTTAATTAATATGGATGTGTAACAGCGCTGCAGCAATCGATAAATCCCGCTGTGGGCAGATCCCAGCCTCGAAATCCGATTACTCTGAGAAACTCCAAAAAATGGAAACAGTGACCAGTGGGCTCTCTGCTAAAAGAGGGGAAAGGTTCTTGCTAAGCCCCGTTCTCCTTGGTTGGCCGGGTTGGTCCCCAAGCTGGGAAACCCACGCAGGCAAGCGCCTTCTCTGCTCTGTCCCGAAAGACACTGAGTCTGGGGGACTGTGCTGAATGGTTCACTTCTCCCTTGCTCTGAATCCTTGGCTTCCACCTCAGCATCCAAACCCCAAGGATAAAGGAACCAGCCCAAGAGAGGAGCTTCCACGTGGATCCTGCCCCCATTCCCTGCCCTCCCCAAACCCCAGAGAATAATTCTCACAGCCAGGGAAGAGTTAAGTGTCCCTGTTGCAGTTACCGAGAGGAAGCCGATGAAATATGGGCACTTGGAACTCCAGGCCCGGCTGGCTTTCCTGTTTACATTTCTTTATACTTCCTCCTACCCCGAAGCCTCGGAGAAACAAAACAAAAAACCAAACCCAAAAAATAACCAAATAAAACAAAACAAAATTAAATTGTCCATTGAGTGGTGGTCAAGCTGGCCTCAGAGGGAAAAGGGATAATGTAGCCTTACCCGCCCGCTGCTGACCTCCTCTGCCCTGCCCAGGTGGAGGGTGCAGATGGATGGGCATGAGGATTTGGCTAGTGGGTTCTGGCCTGCAGCTCAGAGAGTTGGGGCCTGGACCCAGCTGGGGAGGGGAATCAGATGGGAGAGGAGAGAGAGGGAACAGCTTTCCCGGAGAACGTCCTGAGGAAGACTGGAGAGGAGGACACAGGTCTGGGGCAGAGAGAGTTCCTTTGCACCAGAAACCATTGGAAAACTCTCATCCTCTCCCCCAACACGTCCTTGCTGGGGTTCAGGGGAGACAGTTGCCCAGAAAACCTGAAGTGGGGAAGAGGAAAACCCAGCTAGGGTGGGGTTTTCTCCAGGCAGGATCTGTTCAGAGCCGGAGGAGCCCCTTCAAGAGTTCTGGCTGTTGCAGCAGAAGTGGGCACCCCCCACCAGAGCTGCTCTTCACCACTCCGGAAAGTCTCTCTAGATATGCTCAGCAGATGTCCCTGGGCCGCTGGCCCCAGATATTCTATATCAGAGTTTGCAGGACTGATGTGGGAGGGGGCCAAAAAATCTTTAGTGGCAGACCTGGTGGTCTGGGGTTTCTGAGAGAGGGTGGCTGGCGGCATCAGAGTGAGACCAGGGGCACAATAGGAGTGGGGTTTCCCAGGAGACCCCAAGTCAGATTCTGTGCCCACTGCACTCTTCCTTTGCATCTCATTCAACTCATTTGCCTTGTCCAGAGTGGAAGCCTGTGGAAGTTATGCCTCCAAAATTTATTGGTATTTTAAATGGTGCTCGACATCCTTTGGGAACTGACCAGAGTCTCCTCTCCATGGGATACAAATGCCCCATCGTTTCGGGGGAGATGTGTCTTCACAGTAAGGTGAGGACCCCAAGCCCTCTGTCCTCTTTGCACTCAAAGCCTGTGAAAGGTCTCCTGTAAATCAGGCCTGGGCAGGGAATGCAGAGCTCAGGGAATAGAGAGCAGCTGCAGGAGAGAGAGGAAATTAGGAGAGAGTGCAGATGTTCTTTAATGTGAAATGGGGAGAATCTTGTGACCCACTCCTTGTCCCAAAGATCAGAAGCCCCTTAAGATGCCACATGACCAACTCCAGGGACAATGGGAACTGATGAGCTAAATCCAGAGAGGGTGGGCTGGCAAAAGCAGGAGTGACAGGGTGGTTGACCCCCCATGGGTCTTAAAATTGGGAGGTCAGTTTGGTGAGGAAGAGGCCTCCAGTTTTTAGAAGGAGGGTGACTTATCCTTAGAAAATAACGGGCCCCAGGGAGTCAAATAATAAAATCCTTCTGGTTTGTGGTGCCACAAAACAAAGGGGCCTCTAGACTCTGGTAGGGAGAGAAGGAGAAGGGAGAAGAGAGGAGAGGAAAGAGCACCTTTCCAATTTTCTCTCCCAGCTCCTAAGTCCCTTTTTATTCTCCTGACAGTTGGGGCTCTGTGTTCTTCAGCAAGTTTTATTTCTGGAGGGATTTCCAGGGATCTACTTAAACACCTACATCCTCCAGATAAAAAAAGAAGCTCTCCCCTTCCCCCCACTCCTGGCCAGGAATTTGAGGGAAATTTTCCCTCTGTCTGCTCCCTGCTTGGACCTCAGGACCCTACATAGAGCCAAGCCAGAAGGTTGGCCTGGGACCAAAAGGCTGAAGTTGGGTGCAGAGGTGCCATGCTCCCCATCCCTGATAGCCCTAATGAGACCATAGAGAACCAGGGGTACCCTCTTTCACGGGGTTCAAAGATCTAAAAGCCAGAGAGTGCCCCAGTGCAAGGCAGCCCACAGCAGCTGCGTTAGCCTTCCCCGGACTTTTTCTCAGCTCAGATGTATCCAGATAAAAGTGCCCGGCGGCTCGCTCCCACACACCCCTGACAAATGAATGTCATAAAGTTCCTTTCCTGGGGGTGGGGAGATGTCTGTCTGAAGATACCCAGTAGTGAAGTGGCCCCCCCACACACACGGGGTCCTCCCTTCAGCAGTAAACACCCCTCCTTCTTGCCCCCTAAATTTCCAAGGGCACTGAAGGAACCCATGCAAGCTTTTTCCCCACAAAGACTCAGACACTCCGGCAAATAAAACCAGGCACCCCGGACTGCAAAGGCCTTATTGGACGGACCCGAGTGCCCCTCTTCAGACACCCAGCTGGTCAGAACTTGGTGCAAAATCAGGCTAAATTTCCCGCACTTATCATCCCACAGTCCTGCCGGAGGCAAGGTTTCCTTCCCCCAGTTCCAAGCCCCACAATTGCGAGGGGAAAAGCAAAAACTGGAAGCGACTTACTGTGGGAGAGCTGGGCCTGGGCTGCTGCCACACCACCGCCTTCTGGGCTGGGAGAGCGCTCACCTACCTCTGCCCCCTTCCCCACCACTGCGAGCAGTTAAAGTGTCACTTAACATTCTGGAGAATGTGAAATATACCGCGCGGTGTCAACTCCCCAAAACCATAAAACTAACTTTATGGACCTCACGTGACTTTCTCGAGCCAGTGAGGGGTATCTGTCTGACTTCTCCGCGATTTTTACGATCTAACTTCAAGATAAAACCCCTATCCATTTGACATCTAAATGTCATAGCGACTTTTGGGATAGTTTGCTATGGGCAAAGGGGGACAAAGTCAAGGGGGAAGGGGGAAGGAAGGCCCAGTAGAGCCACCAAGACCCTCAGCTGCCTCCTCACCAGCTCCCCTCCCCCCACAAGTCCTGTAAGAAGTTGGGCCAAGCTGGAAGGGATTGACCGGGTAAGTGTCCAGACTTGACTCTTATGCTCAGGGTGGAGGCTGACTTGGATGGAGGAGGACTGGCCCCTAGCCCTGAGCCAGTCCACTTGATGGGGGAACCAAGGGTCTTCCAGGAGGGACCCCCCACTCCTAATCAAGAGGGCAGGTCAGTTGGGCCCCTGGAGAGAGGAAGCCCTTGATAAGTGTAGAGAAGACTGAGGGTGAGAGGAAACCTTTGAAATTGAGCTGATTTTTTTGTTTTTTTGGCCTTAGTGGGTGGCAGAGCTGAATTGGGATTTGGACCAGGGGACAGTGGCGCTGGGCAGGCCTGTATCACGGCCAAAAGGCCAGGAGCCTCCTGCTCAGAACTTAGGCCCAGATTACTTTCCGCTAAGAGGTTTCCAGAGACTTTTTGGCCAGCTGGTGGAAGGCCAGGGTGGAGTCCAGCTCAGCAAAGGCTTCCTTGCCCCAGGCTCATGTGGGGTTTCTGGGTCTTTCAGTCCCCCAGGCATGAAAGCCTGTCCCCTGGCCCAAGTACCGCTGACCAAGTAGAGATATAGGTGGTTGAGAGGGGCTGCTGGTAAGCATCCTGCTTTCCCTTCCCTACACCCCAGATCTATCAAGAATGGTCTAGGGTGTGCCCGGTGATGGGAGAGGCAGGCCCCAGAGAAAAGACAAGTGGAAGGGCAGTGGAGGAGGGGAAACATTTATTTGACTTCAAGGAAAGCTACAAACAAATACCAAAAGCGAATCACTGAGACAGGCCCGCCCGGCAAAGACAGATTTCACGTGTAGCACAGCATCCACTCGCTCACTACAAATGGTCTTGGAAGTGAAATGGGTAGGGAGGAGAGGATAGGTCTGACCCAGACTATCCCCATATTTACAAGCTTTGGGTCCTCTATGCCAGACCCATGAATTCACAGAGAAATACACAAGACATTTTACACTGAGGGTTATTTTTGTTTCCGGATGCTCCAAGACCAGGCCTTGTGGGGCCTACCCAGGCGGCAGGAACTTAAATCTCAGTATTTACCGGCCCTCTTCTCAACATCACCCCTTTGGTCCTCCCCGGCCCCCTCCCGCCCCAGGACCAAGTCTTGGGAGACTTGGGCCTGGGAGTGGGGAGGGAGGAGGAAGAGGAAGGTGGAATGAGACACAGTCATGGACTCCGGTCTCCGAGGCCAGCTCAGCTGGGCCCGGCGCTGCGGCACTATCCGACCTCAACTGCTGCCCCTTTTAGAGAAGTTTCTAGCTGAAACTCAAAATACAGCGATCATCCTTTTATAAATAAGTTAGAAGAACACAGATGGGGAGGGGAAAGTTCACATTAAACATGCGAGTTTCTTTTTGTCCTGGGGGAAGGAGTGCAACCACAGACACGAACGTTCAGAAACACTGGCGGATTTGGGGTGAGCAGAGGGGAGTGGGGAGCATGGTGGGAAAATAATAATTATCATTATTATTACAATAATAACAAGATTAACCAGTCCAAGAGAGAGGGAGCCACAGGAAGACTTAAGACCAAACGAAAAATCGTAGCACAAGGCCCGGGCGAGGCAGGCTCGTGGGAACCGGTCCCCAGCGGGCAGCGGCAGCGCGGGGAGGCTTGGAGGGGCCAGGGCTGGGAGCAGCACGGGCTCTTGGGCCGCCCGGGGCTCCTCCGGGCGGGCTCAGGGCTGGAAGGCGCTGCCGGCTGTAGCCAGGCTCATACTTTTCAGTTTGTTGTCTTTCTTCCACTTCATGCGCCGGTTCTGGAACCAGATCTTGATCTGGCGCTCGGACAGGCAGAGCGCGTGGGCGATCTCGATGCGCCGCCGCCGCGTCAGGTAGCGGTTGAAGTGGAACTCCTTCTCCAGCTCTAGGGTCTGGTAGCGGGTATAAGCGGTCCGGGCCCTTTTCCCGTCCGGCCCGGTCATATCTGGAGCAGACAGAGCAGCGAGGCAACGTTATTCCGGTTAAGGGAGGGGGCCCTGGGTGGGAGGGGGGGGCGTGGAGCAGGACCCAGGCGTCCCCGGCACCCAGCTCACCGCAGCTCCAATTCTCCCCACTCCAGATGCCCGCATCCGAGCTCGCTTTCTGCACCCCTTTCTCCTGCAGCCCCCACTTCTGCTGGCAGCGAATGCGCCCGGCTTTGTCTCTTGCTCCCTCCCTGTGCCTCACCCTTCGCTGGGCTCAGGCGGTCGCTCACCCCGGGAGGGAAGAGAACGGTTGCACTTTTGCCCTGGAAGCCTCGTGTTACTGCTCGCCCCTCCTCTGCTAGAAACAGTCTCAAAATTTCGGGGGCAAAGCAGGACCCTTCCCCACGTTACATAAACCTCATCCTTCATCCTAAAGCTAGTTCAAGCTGGGCAAATAAAACCTAAGGCGAATCAGGGAGCAAATTATTAAAAATACTCCTCCCCAAACCCCCAGCTAAAGACCTTCTTTGGCTCTGTCCCCCCCGAGCTGAGCTGTGAGGACCCTCTTAGAGACATCTTCCCCTCTGGAGGAAAGAAATCTATATTTGAGGAAAAGCCAAGTTCTCCTCGCCGCCGCCCCCACCCCCAAACGCGGAGAAGGAAAGCCGAGAAGACAAAAAGGGGAGCGAGAGCGAGAATTACCATGGCTGATGTGAAGCTTCCTCATCCAGGGGAATATCTGCGGAGTCTGCCCCTCGGGCGCGGCTGTGGAGGTGGCCATGGGCTCTGGCTGCGCCCGAGCTAGGCTTGGGCTGCTTAGCTGGCTCGCCGCTTCCTCGGGCTCCGAGGACACGCTGGCCTCGTCTATTTCGGTGAAATTGGCGCTGGAGCTGGCCGGGGTCGCCTGGTCGGAGGGGGACGAAGCAGAGGGCTTGGCGCCGTGGCTGTCGCCGTTGGTGCAGGGCAGGGACTCGGGCGAGGACAGGGAGCAGCTCGACGCCGCTTGCCTGAAGCGGGGCTCCTGGGAGGGCGCAGGGAAGGCGCGCGAGCTCTCGCCCACCGCCCCAAAGTGGCTGGAGGAGGCCGAGGAGCGGTTGACGCTGAGGTCCATCCCATTGTAATTGTAGCCGTAAGAGCCGGTGTGCATGGCAGCGGGATCCCTGTAAGAGCCGCTCAGAGAGCTGCCACTGCCATAATTTAGCAACTGATAGTCCGGGCCATTTGGATAACGCCCCGAGAAGGAGTTTACAAAGTACGAGCTCATTTGGGTGATTTTGGAGGGCTTGATTTGTGGATCGTGGTCGTTATAACCCTGTGCTTCACGATTTATGATGTATTAATGAATTATAGCGATGCACTGTACCTCGTTTTGCTATGTATGCGGCCAAATATGGGGGGGGGGGGGAAGGGGGATGGGGGGGCGTTAGGGAATCACGTGCTTTTGTTGACCAGTCGTAAATTCTCGCTGATGACCTCAAGAGGTAATTCATGCTCTATGGTTACAAATAATGACGATCCGAGAATCGTTAGGGCCGATTCAATGCGAGCCTCCGAGAGAGGGGGAAAAAGGAGAAGGGGGAGAAACAGGGAGAAGGTTGGCGGCGGCCTCTGAGCAGAGCGCGCCACCTCCCGGCGAACGGCGGGAGCGCGGGCCGCAGACAGCCATGGCGGCGACAGCTGCCTCCCTGCCGGCTCCGTGCAACCGCGGGGCTCGAAAGAAACCCGGCCTAGGCTCACCCACAGGGTTGAATCTTTTAGAGGAGAAACCCGATCGAGCCTTTACCCACTTTCTCGGGAGTGGAGTTCGTCTGTCCATCGGTCCTTCTCCCTGTCGTTTTTATTATTATTATTATTATTATTATTATTATTATTATTATTATTATTGTTATAACAACTCTGGATAAGATGACCAAAGGTTGAGTTGCTCTTCCCTTACTCGGGCTTTGCAAGTCTCCGAGTTGGGGACGGAAATGGGGGGAGAGGTTGGAAGATGTGTGTGAAAAACAATGATTGCAAAAGGTTTCCCCTTTTGTGAGCTCACCCTGGCCTGCTTCCTGACCGGGATGCAGTGGCCCATCCACAGCATCCAAGCCGAGCCGGTAAGGCTAAGCTGAGGGTTCGAAGGAGAAGCCTTCGCTTCTCCTTGCTCCCTTAGAAGTTTGAAATCCTCTTCCTGACCTCTTCCTCATCCTTAGCCCAGGACGGAAGAAGGGCAGAGCAAGACAGGGACCCCAAAGGAAGAGGCCGGCTGGGGCTAAGTGGCCTAGTTGCGAGAAAAACGGTGGAGGTGACCGCGTCGGGGCTGGGGTTTGGGTTTAAACACGGTCCTGAGAGTTTGGGACCAAGGCAGAATCCTTTCGCCTTCTCACCAGCTGCCCGCTATTGCCTCGGGATGCCCCACTTGAGACCCCTTGCTGGCGTCTGGGTAGTTTCAGAATTTGCCCAGCGGCCCACTCCTTCCCCGGAAAAGGGTTCCGAGGACCCGCGGCCCCTTGCTGAGCGCGTTGGGCGGCCAAAGACCGCCACAGCTGGGCCCCTTCTGCCAGGCGGCTATTTTCTTTAAAAATAAAAAAGGGAGAGAGAGGGAGGAGGAAGAAAGGAAAACAGCCTCCGCAGCTTGCCGCCTGGGTGAGGGTGAGGGTGGGGGTGGGGACAGAATGGGTCGGTTTTGGTTGATGGGATGAGACCTAACTGCCCCATCACCTGGCCTCCTGCCCTCAGGTCTCCAAAGAGCAGGGGAAAGTCTTGCCCTTCGCCCGGCGCCTGCCGGCAGCTTCACATTCCCCTACTTGTCGCTTGAGGTAGAAAGGGGTGCCGGGAGCCTTCAGCTGAGGGCAAAGAGATAGATATCCGGTGGCCCCAATTTAGGCCAGGAGCCGAGGGCCAAGGCCGGCGGAGACCAGGCCATGTGGGCAGGCCAAAGACCACGGGCCTTGGCGATCCTGTGGACAGAACAGCGCTGCTGAGGCAGTGCGACCCGCCTGGCTCAGTCTCTGCAAGAGCTCCCGGCTAGAGGGCCTTGGTGGCGTCCCTCGTGCCACGGACAAACGAGGAAATGCTAGAGACTAAGAGGGAAACGGCCCTTCTCCGTCCCCCAATTCCGCACCAGGAGAGGCCGTTGTGAGTGAGCCTCAGCACCGGCGAGGCGAGGCGCTGGAGCCTGGGCCGAACCGCTGCAGCCTTTATCGCAACTGTAACTTCCGAGCCCTCTGGGGCCGACCAGGGCTCCTGCCTTTGCTGAGGAGTTTCCGGCACGGGGACGCAGGGGTGGCGGTGTGGGTAGGGGAGTGGCAGGGGAGGAGCAGAGGTGACCCAGCAGCGAGGTTTTACGTCTTTATTATTATTATCATTATTAATAATATTAATATTATTACCGAAGTATTTCACGTCCAGAGCTAAGACAAGACTACAAACACGACACATAGAAAATTAATAAAATAGAACTTTCTTTTCTTCTGAGGCTCCTCTTCTTACTTCTAGGTAGTATGTGCTCCTTCCAGTGGCTTTGGGGAGGGGCTGGCAGAGAGGTCTGGGGTCAGGGAGTCTTCGAGGCCCCCGCTGAGGGGACTGCGAATCTACCATTGAACCGTGCACGGGGGACATGGACGAAATGAGACGCGACACGGACAAGAGCATTTTGCTCTGCTTCCAGGAAACATCAAGTGAGTCCGGTCCTCAGTTCTCACGCGGGAGCCTCTTTGGGCTGAGGAGGTTCCACGGGGATGGAGGGGGCGCTGGGGTGCTGGCTGGGCTCAGGCAGCGCGGCCTCCCAGCGCCCAGCGAGAGCTTTGCGGGCGGGGGCGTCCAGGAGAGCAGTGGCCCCGCCTGTCGCGCACTGGAGAGCAGGTCCCCAGGCTCCCCCGCCCGCAGAGCCTTCTCGGGGCTCTCCGATGCCCTCGGCTCCCCAAAGGCCTCTCTCTTCGCGTCCCCCCGCCCCCTTCCAGCGCCTTCATTCGGCTGGTTTTTCTTCTTCCTCCTCGGCACTGAGCTGAGACGCGTTGAGCAGTTTGCTCTCCTTTTTCCACTTCATGCGCCGGTTCTGGAACCAGATCTTAATCTGCCTTTCCGTCAGGCACAGGGCGTGCGCGATCTCGATGCGCCGCCGCCGCGTCAGGTAGCGATTGTAGTGAAACTCCTTCTCCAGCTCCAGCGTCTGGTAGCGCGTGTAGGTCTGGCGGCCTCGCCGGCCACTGGGCCCAAAGGAGGAACCTGTTACACAGAGAGGAGGTGCTGAGGCCTGGGTTCACCAGGGCCAGAGCCCCCCTCCCCCACTCGACCCTCGAACGGGGACTCTAGCCTGTCCCGGGATGCCCTCCACTCTCCCTGTTTCCCTGCCCCCCTCCCTTCCTCACTCCTCCAGCGCCCCCTCCAGATTCCCTCTAGGTCTCCTAGGCTTATGCCTTCTGTCTAGATTCTTGGTGGGGGGATGGGAGGAGCAGTTTTAAATCCCACCTGAGCCTAGGGGGAGGGGCTGGGAAGACACTGGCCAGGTATGTCTCTTCCTAGCCGCATCTTTTCTTTCCATCCGTCTGGCTCCCCCACCATCCTGTGATAGATTCCGGCCCTTAATCCGTAATGACGTAGATCGATCCGCAGTCGGCATTAAGGGCTCCTCACTTTCGTGTCCCTTTAATGGACATCAATTTGGGACTTAAGGCCGACAAATAATCCAACCTGAGATCCCGGCGCCTGCTTCTCCTTCTATTCCCCTTCGCCCGCTCCCTCTCTTTCTTCTCCTTATTCTCCCTCCCTCCTCTGACTACCACCCCTTTCCTGGTGCCTCATCTTTCCCCAGCCCTCGACCCCCAGGGAAAACCAGTCCGGGACAGACTCAACCCTCCCTCGCCAGCGTCACGCCGCCCCTCTTCCCATGACGCACTCCGTTTTTAATGAACAGTCTTGGGGTGGGGGGGTCGGACCAGAGCTGGGGGCGACAGGGAGAGCCCAGCCAGTGACTGCGGCCCCTGCCCGCCTCCCTGACCCAGAATCCCGGCTGCGGCCTGGCGCTCCGGGAGAACCTACTCATTCCCCATGACTCGGAGTGCATCTGGGACTTTGCAAACTTTGCAACTCCTGAGGGCGGGAGGGCAGCGCGGGAGACCGGTGCAGGCGCCCAATCTTCCCTAAGCTCCGACCCGAGACGCTCTCTCTAGAGGAGAAGGGGGTGCTCTCTAGCTCTGGCTCCGGGAGGGGGGCCCGTGGGGGTTGCGGCGGCCGCAGCAAGTCTCACTCACTGTTGCATGAATTCATCCTCTGCATCCAGGGGTAGACCGGGGTGGAGCACTTCTGCTCCTCCGCCTCGCCGAACACGCTCTTGTCCTGCGCGCAGTCGGACTTCCGCGGCTCCGGGTGGAACGGGGGCGGCTCGTCGGCACCCGAAAGCGCGCAGGCCGACTCCTTCTCGCGGTAGAAGGCCGGCGCCGGCCCGTAGTCGCAGGGCGCCGCCCGGCCGTAGCCGCTGCCGGCCGGCGGGTAATAGGAGGGAGCTGCAAAGCCCTTGTCCTGGCCGGGCCCGGGCCCGTAGGGCGTGGGGTAGTGCCTCAGCGGGTCCGCATAGCCCGACGAGTAGAGCGGGAGCTGGCCCAGGAAGGACTCCTGCCCGCTGGCCAGAGTGACGGGGAAGGTGGAGTTCACAAAATAGGAACTCATTGGGAGGGGAGGCGCGCGCGGCCGCTGCTGCTCCGCCGGGTTTATGATTTGTTGTGTTTTATAGTCCGAGCGCCGCGCCTATTAGTAGTATATCTGAGATTGGGTTTTAGCTGAGGGGGGGATGGCGAGGTGCCAGTGAGGGCCAGAAGGAAATACAACCATCTGATCCAACACTGACCAATGGCAGAGGCAGGAATTGTCAAATAGCACCCAGGAGGAGCGCAGCCCGCGCTAGGGACCCGAGCACAAACGTATCAACCTTTTTTTCCCCCTCCTTCTTCTTCTGCTTTCTCTCTCTCTCTCCCCAACAGCACAACCCGTCCTGTTCCACCTACGTAGGGTCTGTGAAAGAGGCGTCTGTGCCTTTGAGGCAGGAGGGAGCACTTGGATTGATACCACCCCATCCCCCAGTGATCAAATAAATATATCCCTCCCCTCCCCACGCAGAACAGGAAAAAGTTAATTGTGTTTTCAGAGAAGTTAACCCCTGCTTTGCTTGGGGTTAGGCAAGGCAGGGGTTATTCCCTCCAGGGAAGGTGGGTAAATGTCTCTGAATCTTGAATCTCAATCTCCTTAGAAGAGAACTAAAGGAGGAGGCTGGTTTCTCGGGGTTTGTACTGGGAAAAGGGGAGAAGTGTTCTCCACTGATCAGCATTGTTTTCAGAAAGCGAGAAGCAAAGAAGAAACCCTCTCCTTCCCAGGTTTTGAAAAACGTTTTTCCTGTTTCTCAGATCTACTCCATCTCTTCCAAGCCTGGCTTTATTATTCCTGCTTCTCTGCAACTCTTATGGTCTGAGAGACAGGCCAGAGCCTGCTGCCCAGAGGACCCAGAAGGCTGGGAAATGGGAACAGGGTCTGAGGCTAAGCTTCTCCCTCTGGTTGTGCAGCTAGGCTAGGAGCTTCTGGGAAGGCTACCGCTGCCGCTGCCCAAGACATCTTGCCTGGTTCTAGTATGTACTGCTTGCTCTTGGCACAGGAAGGGGCACGGGGAAGAGGGGGATAGGGAGGGGAGGGGTGAAAGGCATCCTCCAACCTAGGTTGTCTGATCCCTATCCTGCCTGCAACCCCCCCTCCACCCCACCTCCTACCCCAAAAGACATTAGAATATACTGGGCTATAGATTCTTAGGAATCAAAGGTGTTTCAGTAAGTCTGGGTTCAGGGAAGAAATTGTTCCCTCCTCCAGTTCTGGGTCCTCAAACCCTCCTGATATTGGAGACAATCAGAGACCACTGGGAAGAGAGGAGCCCTTGCTCCTTTTCCAGGTCTCTCCAGGAGCTGGCAGTTCTTTTTAAAATTAATTCTTTCTCAAGACTTGGATTTTGTTTAGTTTTATAAGGAGGGAGGGGGGTTGGGTCCTCCTGGGGTTGCAGCAGGCAGCTTACAACTATCATTCCGTATCCCGTCTCCAGATGCTCACTACCCTTCTGTTTGTCTCCCAGCATCTCTACAATCCCTACCACGTCTCATGTTTGTATCACCAGCTTGCTGCCTACAAGCTTTGGTGTGAGTGTGTACATCTCTCTCTCTCTCTCATCTAAGGAAAATGAGCATTGGAGGCAGGCTGGAAGACTCAGCCATGGTGTATTTTCAACATTCTAATGTGCACGTGGAGGCCAGGCATAAAGGGTGACAACCTTCGGACCTGGGGCCAGGAATGGGCCAGGGTGGGAGACAAAACCTGCTGATGAAGGGGCTGGGCTGACCCTCCTCTGACTTGTTCTTTGGGCTCCTTTTTATGGGACAATTCTGCCCACTGAACGTGGCACAAGACATTAGGAAAAGAGGTAGAGGGCTGAAGTTGGTGACCAAGGGTGGGAACTTGCTTGCTTGCAAAGTGGCCTCCAAGGCTCCCTGAACTCAGGACAACTTCTGGGCTGCAACTTTATGGCTAAGTGGCTATTCCCAGTTGTCCCATCAACCACTTCCTAGCCCAACTCTTTGGGGGGTTTTGTCAAGATTTAAGAAAATAAACTCAAGCCTCCTAATGATGGAGAGTCATAAGTGCTCTAATCCAGCTGTGGTTAGGCCCACTCCTGGAGAGGAACGGGGAACATTTGGGCTGGAGGAGCAAGGTAGGGGGAGTGCCTTGTGTACCTCCCTCCTCCTTGCTACTGAGGCGGGGCCTTCGGTCTCAGCCCTCTGTGCCTCCTCTCTGCCCACAATGTCCTCATACTAGGACTGGATGGTGCGGGCTTTTCCATGAAGCCTGGATAACATAAGATTTGGTGATAGAAACACGAGAATAATCGCCTTATCCTTAGAGTCATAGCCCCAAATTAACCTCACCTCTGCAGGTTGCCTGTCGTGAGATGGAGCCTCAAAGGCAGAGCCTGGGTGCCTGGAGTCCGGCATGAAAGGAAATAGCGCCTCATCGCTCTTATCTAAGCCCAGAGGTATTTATGAGCGTTTATTCGACTGATCTGTTTGTTTGGGAGAAAGAGCAGGCAGGCAGGGCCGGGCCAGAGGCCGCCTGGCTTCTGGAGCCAGATCTCTATGAATCTGTCTGTGGTTCCGTCCACTGCCGTCTGTCTGTCTCCAAGGGGGAATATGTAAATACACAGTGGGCACAGCCATCGGCAGGTCTGGGGTGCTCAACGAGAAAGGGTGTGTATGGAGAGGTGGATATAAACGTGTACTAGGTCTTGAGTACACAACAGAAGGATTGCATAGAAATCCCACAGGCAGGATTTATAATTGTAATTTTCTGAGCTGTGACCCTGTGGTCCTGTGGACGTACACACATTCCAGCTCCCAGGGAAAAGTCTAAGCTGTGTTCAGCTCTGGAGTAAAATTCTCCTGCACCGGTAATCTCAGGGAGGATATTTGCCAGTAGGTGTGTGGAGGGGAGGGGATTGAGACATTGTCCAGGCTTCCCACCTCCTCTCAGCTGCAAAGCTCCCCCCACCCCCCAGCTCTTAGGACTGTGGGCACCTTCCCCCACCCCACTCCCAACTGTGATTGGGGTGGGGTGAATTCAAACATCTCAACCCAGTTCTTCCCCTAGACTCTGTGATTCTCTGGTTTTGGGGAACACAAATGTTCCCAGAGGGAGCAGTGTGGCCTCTCCCACTCTTTGAGAGTTGTTCAGAGAGAACATTGCCTTAAAATTGGCCAGTCCAAAGCACAGTACAAAGACATTTCCATTATGCAAATGAACAGCATCTTCTCTGATGGAGGGGGGAGCAGTGGCAGCTCAGCTCCCTCTCCCCAGGTCCTTGGGCACCCTAAGAGCCCTTAAGGGTTTCAATCCTCTATACCAGCCGCCTTACCCTCCCCATCTGTCCTTCGGATTGTCCACAAGAAAAAAACCTCCGAGTGGCCCAAGACCTTCGGAGAGCACTCCCTCGGGGCCTCCAGCACTGGGCCGGGCCTTCTAGCCGCCAGAAAGTCACTCTCTGCTGAAGAGCTGAAAGGGCTGCTCCTGCGGCCCAGACTCGCGAGGCGCCAAAGACTCCGGGCCGCAGCCCCCGCGTTTGCCCCCAGTACCGCTGGGCCCCTCGACCTCGGCAGCTCCGGGCCAGACCCTAGTAACACCTCGGCCTGCCTGGCACCGCAGGCAATTTCCTGGAGCCCCCGCCCAGGAACTGGGGCCACAGCACCTTGAAAGGAGCGGCCAGAGCTTCCTCCTGCGGCTTGAAAGCCCGAGCTAATCAGTAACCCGTGAAACCGGGGCCAATATTCAAACTCGGCGGCAGCGGCGCGTACCCCCGCCCTCGCCACCCGCTTCTGGGAAAGCAGTCGGCTTAAGTGGGTATGAGGGGTCCGGCAGGAACGGAAATTACAAGGGTTGGGTTCCTTACTGATTGATCCCCACTCCCACTCCCCGTTTTTTCCCAAAGCATATTTGTGTCGATTTCGCTTGAAATGATAGGGAATAGGGAAGGGGACCCACACTCACTTGCAAGACACCAACAGTTTCCAGAAAACTCGGCTCAATTCCTTCACCACAGACTCAAATGGCCAAGAAACTGGCAAGACCCACCACCCAACCCGGAGAAAACAGACTCGGTTTGTGTTTTGACAACCGAGTGGAACTGCCCGGGCCAGCGCCTCCCCTGCGGGACCCCTCCCTTAGCCGAAAAGAAAACCAAATAAACCTTGAACAGCCTTGGCCTCGGATCTCCCTAGCGGCCCTGGTGATCCCCTCTTGAGCTTGGAGGGGGATAGCGGGGTGAGGGCTCTCGACTCTGATCCCCAAATCCTTTGATTCAGGGCCCCCTGCCCGCGGGCGGGATTAAGTATTAGCCCTTTTTAAATATGCCCTAGAAAAAGCCGCTTCCCTCAGCCAGCCGCCAGGTTTGGAGCTGGGATGAGGCTGACAAGGGGGAGGGGATGCTTGTTCTCCAATTCACACGCGGGCAGGCGGGAACCAAGATCCAGCGGAAAGCGTCAATCTGGGCCGACGTCCCCAGAATCCCGCCGAACCAGAGCGGCGGGGGCTCCAGTCGTCGGGCATATGGTTCAGGCAGTGTCGCGGGGCATTTAGCGCCGAAGCCGCATGTCTCCAAATGGACGGTAGATGGCAGCAAACCGCATAATTTGGGTCAGAGCAAACTGTCTAAGGGATGATTTATACCCCGCCAAGACTACAGGAGAAAAAGACCTTCAGTCTGGGTGGGTTTGGGGAATTTTTCCTTTGAGAATAGGCTCTTAGTGCCGTGGGTGCTGGCCGAGAACTCCTCTCGCTACGCAGCCGAGGAGTCCCTTCAGGCACCCATTCCGGGCCTGCTTCGAGGGCATCTACCTGTGCCTCCAGGGGCCCCCCTCCAGCGCCACAAGTGGCTGCTTCTCTCTTCTCAGCTCAGGATTGAGAGGGTCAATATCCCCCTACACACACCCAGACCCCCAAATCCCTGGGCAACCAGAGGCCCGAGGCTGAATGCTCTGCATCTGCTCTTTAAAAAGAGGAAAGCAATCACCTATTCCTGCAAACCAAACTAAATCACAGTCTCTCCTGCCCTCCGCGCCCTAAGTCCCTTATCTGCCGTCTGGCAGCTTCCCCAGAAGCCCTCTCTATTTTTAAGTCCTCACCTAGCGACTTGTGCCTTTTTCAACCCCACCAGCTACTTTAGGAATCTCGGCCTCCCGCCCTACGGTTCTTCTCCCCCCCCTACCCCCGCCCCCGGAGGCCTGGCTGGGGAATGAAATCAGGCGCCGGAGGGACAGGATTAGCTGTCTGAGCTCAGTGCCAGGCAGCTTTCTGGTCCGGACACCATCAGGTCCCCTAATGGGATATTTTTAAATTTTATTCTTCTCTCTTTTTTGTTTTTGTTTTTCTCTTTTGTTTACATGCCTAAAACAACGCGTTAAACAGCTTCTTCACAATCACCACATTTGGATCTAGGAAAGTTTGAAATGTTTCCACATCAAGACACACACGGCAATTTTCTCCTCCACCGAAATCCATACCAATAAAACACAAGTAATAGAACCAATATTGCACAGAAATCAACACGCTGTAACCTACCGCGTTAAAAACCACAAAATTGTCTCCCTGTAGAGTGAGGCTCCCTCCTGCGGGAGTGGCGAACGACCTGGGCATTTTCAGGAGGCATGCTTCCTGGGAGGTCTCCCTCGATTTGGGTGCCTCCACCCACAGCCCTTTAATTTCAGAAATATCTCCGAAAGGAGATAATGAGCATTTCTCTGTGAATTGTTCTCTCTGTGTCTCTCTAGACGCCTCCTCGCCCTCGCTGGCCTCTGCGGAGATTCCAGGCCCTCCAGAGACCAGGACGTCCCTCAGCGCCACCGCCCCTTGTGCCAGTGCTGCCGGGAAACCACCGATACCCGATACCCGCACCGGGCAAGAGAACTGCGCGGGGGCAATTGGGGGAGGCCGGAACAAGGGAAGGATGGTGGAGGGGGAGGGGGCGCAAACCCACAGAGGCCGTCGCAACTGGCTTCTGCCGGCGTCCCGAAGCCCAGACATCCCCATCCTCTCTTTTGCAGCCCCCTCGCTTAAACCTCTCCTCCCAGCTTAAAAAGACGACTTAGAGCTCGCCTCCGTGGCCCCTTTCGGTTCCTCCTCCCGTCTCCCTGCCCTGCTCCCCATCCAGGAAGCAGCCACCCCTATCTCGGCCACCGAATGTCCTGAGAAGCTTCTCCCTGCAGCTCCCAGAGGCGGGGTTCAGCCCCGTCTTGGCCGGGGGGGGGGGGGGGGAGAGAGAGACAAACCCAAGCCCCACCCCCTGTAAAATCGATTCAAAAGAATAAGAAGAAATTGTAGAATTTCCCTTACCTTTGCAGACCTTGGGATTTCTTTCCTCCGATTGAAGGGGGTGGAGAGAAAGGAAAGAAAAAAAAAAGAGAGAGAGAGAGAGAGAGAGCGTTCGGTTTCTTCTTCATCTTCCAGATAATATTGTCCCAACCTGAGAGCCGTTGCTTCCCCTTCTCTGACTTGGGAAGAGAGGGTGTTCGCTTTTCTGATATTTGCATAGAAAATGGAGTAAGTTCTGGCTTTGAAAAATGGTATCAGGCTGCAGTCCTGGGCAGATTGTCCATTTACCCTCCATGATGACTAAAATCCCAGATCAGCAAGCAAATTAACTTAGAAATTAAAATTATTTTTGGTTTTCTCTTTTGTGTAATTCCCACCCCTCCTTCCCCCCCTCTCTCTCCCTCTCTCTCTCTTCTTTCCTCTCCCCCTCGCTTTTCCTCTCTCTCTTTTGCTTTATCGAGCTGATACTGAAGTATAAAAATATCAAGAGGCTGGAGCCCTGAAGGACGACAGTGCTCCGACCTAGGTGTGGTGTCCAAAAGAATGCTGCATTATAACCACCAGGGAAATGATAAAAAGTTCATGTTCACGATCGCCCGGCCACATGACCGGCGCTGGCCAATCGCTGGATTCAACCACTCATAAACTTCTATCACAAAGTTGTAAATTTTCATAAAACAACAAGGAATTTATTGCATTTCTTCATGGCTGCTCCGCCAGCAACGCTTTTCTCAGTCGCCATCTTCTTTTCTTCTCCTTCTCGATTTTTGGGGAAACCCCAGTCTGAGAAGGGGTGCGATTTGGGGTGTGGGGAATCAGGCAGAGGAGGCACAAGCATCCAGCTGGGAAGGGGGTTCTTTTTGGAACCTCCCTATTCTCACAGGAGTTCTGTCCCCCTCTTCTAGTAAAAATTCACCCCAAAGCCTCCACACAGGGACTATTCTAAGGCAATCTGGGGGTGAGTTAGGAGCAGCAGCTAGTGTTCAGAGTTGCCACTTGCAACAGGGCAAAATGAAAGCTTCAGTGCCCCCTTTCCCACCTCTGAATGCCCCCCTCACTCCCAGCACTATAGATGGCGGGAACCCCACCTGTGAAGCTTGTAGCTTTGCTGGTGTGGGGCCCTACATCTCCTAAGGCCTACTTTTTGCCCCAAAGAGGCTAATGGGGGCCAAGGCAGACACTCTAGCCACTGGATGCTTGCCTCTGCACCCCAGAAATTGGAGGAGGGTAAAGCCGGACCCTTGACTCTCCCACCCAAATGCCCACACGCCCAGGTTCCCAGGGACAACTCCCTATGCTCTGTGGGGGGCGGGGGGGGTCTGCGGTCATTAATGAGGGAACTGGAGGTTTAGGAGCCTTTTACTTACAAATTCAGATTAAACAGATTCTCCTAAAACACGCTTCCTTCCAACCCTCTTCCCCTTCTCTGTTCCGAGGCCCGATCTTTAAATTTAAATAATTCAGGGTTTATAATCGAATAGATACTAAAAATCAACTCCGCCGGTCTAGCTACGTAGGCACCGTCCTCTGGGTATTTATCCCTCAATCAAGGGGGTATTTTGGAGACAAAAAACAACCCAGATTCACCCCAGTTTTCCCAGGTCCCCTGAAATATGCCCGAATTTTGAACCGAGCTACCAGCGCCCAAATGCGGGAAAGGAAACAACCTCCCACACACACAAGTGTTTTTCTTTTTTCTCTTTCTCTGTACTCCGGAGAAGATTCCAGGTTGCCGGCAGCGCGGACAGCGGGGAGAAAGGCTCAGAGGCAGCCCACGGAAGGCGGGCGGCCGGGCTCAGAGCAGCAGGGATGTGGCCACAGCAGCCGGGTAGTTCGCACCACTCAGCTTCTCGCTATCGGCGCTCATTTTCTTCCCCCAATTTCAAGTTTTACTTGGGCCGCTGGGTCAATTTAGAATGAGATAAATTAAAATAAATGAAAGTAAAATAAATTTCAATAAAATAACCGAATAGCTCTTGCGGAAAATGTTTGCCGACCGAGCGGAAAGCCAGGAGCATCTTGACGTTGGAGGCCTGATTGGGCGGCCGGGAGGTTTTTGCTCGCCGGCCTGGCCTCTGCCCAACGCCGCCCGCCCGCCGGCGCGAGAAGGGGGAGTGGATTTGGGTGGTCACCTTCCCTTTCCTTCCGTTCCTTCTTCGCTTGAGGCCTAGCACTTTAGATTCCAGCTCTATATTTGTGCCTCGGTGGCGCCGAGCCACAGCCTGGTGTGAAGGCCTGAATGAGGAAGAGTTTGTGGAACTGTGGGGGGTTTGTTTTTTGTTTTGTTTTGTGAACGTGTGCGACTGGGCATGTGGACTCAAGGACGTATTTACTTGGGGGCAAATGTGAATCTGTGTGTTTTATGAGCCAATGTGTGAGTGTACCCTGGTATGTATAAATATGTCTGTGAGTATGAATGTGGGTTTACTTGTGTGAGTGAATGTGAATACTATGTGTTCTGGGCAGGGTTTGGGATGTGTGAATGCCTGTATGTTTATTTGTGAACATATGAATATGGATGTCTGTGACTGTGTGTGACAATGTATATATTTATGTGCAGTGTCAGCCTGTAAATAGGTGTGGTTGGGTGCATCTGTGTGTCAATATGTGTAAAAAAATGTAAAGGGAATGTGTGTGTGTGGTATCCGAGGTTCACTAGTTGGCAGCCCCCAGAGCAAGGGGCACAAGAAAAAAGAGCAGGCCCCAGCACAGAAAGAAATGGGCCAACAGAAGAAGCTGGAGCAAAGGGGTGCTGGGATGCATGACTATCCCTCACTCCCTCCCAGCCTTAGGGAGACACAGAAAATAGGGGATCTGTTTATTTTTAATTGCTTTTATTTCTCCATCCTTCAGATACACATAGAATGCAAAGAGGATCACAGGGGCTGGTGGGAGCAAGGAGCAGCGGGCAGGCCAGGTGCACAGAGGGGACATTTGAGCTAGTTGGTGGGTCCTTAGGGCTCCCTAAGGCCCCTTCAGTGCCGCTACTGGGAAGGGGGGTGTGCTCAGGAAACCGGGGAACCACACATATTATTCCAGACCCACAGACCACACAGACAGTGTCAAAGATGGGGCTTACAAAACAGCAAGATTTTACCAAAGACCTTAACAATTAGCAACATAGAAAAGGGGAGGAAAATTCCAGAAAGCTACAGAACAGGTAGATGATGTCCTTCCCATACTGTACAAAACAAACCTGATGGACTTTCCTATAGGTAGTATTTTTTTTCCAGTGTTAATAAACCAAAATTTCACCTTCTCTCCTTAAAAAAAATTAACTGCTTTCCATTTAAATAGTTTTTTTTCCCCTCCCTATTTGACTTGAGTTTCCTGG
>NW_006791954.1:2168922-2172825 GCF_000442215.2 Lipotes vexillifer | reverse complement strand
TTTCCCTTTTTCGTCTCTCTTCCTCTGCCCTTTCTTTGTCCCTCACTCTTCCTCGTCCTCCTCCGCCTTGGCCTTGTCCTGCCTGGTGGCCCCGGGGCCCGCTGTCTTGTTCTCTTTTTTCCACTTCATGCGGCGGTTCTGGAACCAGATCTTGATCTGTCTTTCGGTGAGGCAGAGCGCGTGCGCGATCTCGATGCGCCGCCGCCGCGTCAGGTAGCGATTGTAGTGAAACTCCTTCTCCAGCTCCAGGGTCTGATAGCGGGTATAGGTCTGGCGACCTCGCTTGCGGTCGGTCCCTGCGCAGGTTATTTGCAGGAGAAAAATCAGTGAGTGAGGAACGAGCCATGAGAGTGCTCACCTCCCTCTTGGACCCTGTATGCGGTTTGGCATCGGTGGTTGGAAGAGCTTATTTCCCATTACATCAAATTATCACTATCCATACCCCAGCCTATGCCTGCCATCTTTCCTCAACGTGCAGACCTTTCTACAGGCCTCCCAAGGCAAACACTCCCATCTCCCACCCAGGAAGTCTTCTAGCCTAGGGCTTCTGAACACAAGGTCTAACCTGCTGGCTCTTGAAGGCCCTGTGCCTAAAGGGGTGTATGTGGGATGAAAGGCAGTTAATCCTCCGGGACCAGGAACCCCGAGTCTCCCCTTTTGCATGCTGACTCTGATGGTCTTTGGGGGTACAGGACAACAGAAACCATGCAAGCGACCCTGGAGTGGGACTCTAGGCCTGGCCTGAGGGCTTTTCCCAAAAAGAAAAGGAGACAAAGAGCCTCACAGGTCCAGTCTCCCCCGTCCCCCAGCCTGTTGTGGAATGAGGAGGAGGTGAGAATTTGCAGATTTCCTTGGAGCGTGGAGTCAGTTGGAGAGCAACTGCCTTCTGATGATTATTTTCCAGTGAGTGGCTGAGGTTCAGACAGGGCCAGGCTGTCCTGCTTGCCCGCCTGCCCACCTGCCCAGACAACCTAGCCCTCCAAAGCAATCTTTGGGCCTCCAGGAAGGCACAGAGGGAGAGGAGAGACAGCAGCCTGGGTTGGGGTAGAACATTCAGTATCTGGCTGGTGGGGGCTGAAGGGCAGGGAAGAGCTTCCCAGGTTAGGCCCCAAACCCTGAGGAGGCTTGGGGGAGGTGCTGGTGCCAGCCCTCCTAGGAAGGAGACAGTGGAAGGAGGGGCTAGGGGCCCTGATTTCAAGTCAGATAAAAGCAAGCTGAAATGTTTATGAGCAGAAAAATTGGGGCTTTAATAAATCAGCTGGAAAGGCAGTTGAATTATGAAGCAGGTAATGGGGACCGTGACCACTAATACTGAAAGTGTAAGAGCTGGGCTCTCCTGGCCCTCAACCCTGGCTGGATTGGGAGCTTCCAACCACAAGTCTTGGGTCTTCTGGACCTTGAGATTGGCCTCTGAGTCCAGGACAACATTATGAAGGTTGTCTGGGACAGGCTTGTCAGGAGACCCCACGGAGCCCCTGGTCTCTTGGGGTTCCTGCAGCAGCTTCCTCGGTGGCCTGCACTCTTTCTTGATTTGGCTCTTTGGAGTCCTAGTGTCTCCCCCAAGAGGACATCCACCCTTCTGGAACGACACTTGCAGACTAGTTGGCCAGTTCTCCAGGGGTGCTAGGAAGGGCACCTGAGGAAGCCAGCTGTACTCCCCTGAGGCCTCTGCTCCTTTCTCTAGTTTCTCTAGTTCTCCTGCCTCCTGCTTCCCAAGTTTACTGGGGGTCAGGAGCATGCTCTCTTTTGGCCTCAGCCCCCCTCTCTCCACCTGCCTCTCTGGCTCTGTGTCCCTGGCTGAATCCTCATTACCTCTCACACCCCCACCTCCAGCCAGGCCTCTAGAGCCCACCTCTAACTGTCCAGAAGGGAATAATGGGGGAGCGGGGTTGGCTGGGAAGAAAGGGGGAGGGGAGAACTGCTCAGCGCTGCATCCCCCTCCCCTAGACCTTATCCAAGCTGGGGCTGGGGGACACACCCAGAGTTGAGATCCCCGGCTGGGGAAGGGAGAAGGGAGGGGGGAGATCCTAATGGCTATTCTCTGCAAACCCCAGTCTTCCTCCGCAAGACAAACGGCCTCCTCTCCAGCCCGTGCCGGCGCGGCTGATAAATATTTAAAGCTAAAAGGCCGGGAGGAAGGGTGGCGGGGTGGGCTGGGGGCTCAGAGCGCCGCGGCGTCGGCGGAGAGGGATCCGCTAGGGAAGCAGCGAGCGAGCCTGAGAGCACCAAGCAAAAACGGGAATGGGGGCGGCGCGCCGGGTCGCGGCTCGGGGTGGGGGGCCGCGTCCCCAGGGCCGACCTCCTACCAGGAGCACTCTGGACACGGAGAGGGGCACTTGGCCGGGAAGGGGGCGCCTTCCGGGGAATGTGCCCGGGCCACTGCGGCTCAGGACCGCTCGGGACTGCTCGGTGCGCGGCGTTACCTGAGCTTCGCATCCAAGGGTAGATCCGGAAGTTACTCTCGGCCGCCAAGTCCGAGTCCCTCTGCTCCTTGGCGCCCGCCGCCTTGGCAGAGTCGCCGGGACACACCCCGGAGAGGTTCTGCTCAAAGGGTGCGCAGTGCATGTTGAAGGAACTCGGCTCGAGCCCGTAGCCGGCCGCGTAGACGCCGGCTGCACTCTGGCCCGCCATGCCCCCCCCGCCGGGGTACAAGCCCTGCATCGAGGCGGCGAAGGAAGCGCCCGAACCCGCTCCATAGCCCGGGCGCTGGGGGTTGGAAGCAAACGCACAAGAAGTTTGTTCGGGGAAGGCTCCGGTAGCGAAAACCGAACTTGCGGCTGGATATTTAGAAAATAAAGCATTCGCATAATACAATGAACTCATAATTTGGCCGGATGATTTGTAGGCAGGGACGTTTTAGTGTCGGTTTTACGAGATTCCTTGATATATTACAGAATTAGAGTCCAGATTTACACCAAAAAGGACCCCCTTTTTCCTCTCTGGACCACGTGACCCCGCCCACGTGACGTCCCCTCTGCCAATAGCCGGGCAGCCTCCCCACGGCTCCCGGTAATGTGGAAAAAATTGTGTGGCGTTGGATTT
Source organism: Lipotes vexillifer (assembly GCF_000442215.2). Classification (NCBI taxonomy): domain Eukaryota; kingdom Metazoa; phylum Chordata; class Mammalia; order Artiodactyla; family Lipotidae; genus Lipotes; species Lipotes vexillifer. The sequence continues at coordinate 2,169,783 of NW_006791954.1, read as the reverse complement.
ATAAAATATGATCAATAATGAATGAGAAAACCAGGCCCTGTGGATTAGCGCTGGGGGCTCAAGGGCCGCTGTCGACCCCCGTGGGCTGGAGGAGGCTTGCAGGCGAGATTTGGGGAAGAAGGGATTGAGTGTAAAGGAAAATAAATAACCTCCGAGAGCGATCCTTGTTGTCACCCCCTCCTCCCCAGCCCGTTACCCAGCCAGAAACAAACGCAGGGATTGCATACAACCGGGTGAGTGGGTGGGTGGGGGCAGGCCAGGTCTTTATTAATCCGGACCGCTTCAGCCTGCCTGGGCCTTTGGGGAAACTTAGTCCGGAATTGGTCCGTTTCTCCCGAAGTGAGGAGCGAGGTGAGCCTGGCCTCAAGGCTCGCTCTCTCTCTCTCTCTGCCCCAGACGGGCAGGGACGGAGTGAGGTTTCCTGGGTGCTCCCAGAGGCGCGGAATCCAGCCCACGGGCGTTGGATGCTGCGGTTTCTGGTGGCTAAAAAATAAAAAAAAGGTTTGAAAATTTAAAAAGGAAGGGGGTGGGGTGGGTGGGAAGAGAAAGGAAGGGAGGAGGGTGGCCTGGTATGCTGCTCTCCTGGTTCCCGGAGGCGGATGCCTCAGTCGAGCGTGGCTGCTGGAGAAGCAGAGGGAGCGAAGGAAGGCGGCGAGCCACCACCTCGGAGCTGGGCGAAGGTGGCCAAGTCCCAGAAAGGGAGAGGCAGGGAAGAGCATCTCGCTTCTCCTGCTCCCTCCCACGAGAGTACGAAAAAAATATTTTTTAAAAAAATTTTTCATTTTGTTCAGCAGCTCCGCACTGCACCTCTGTACACACACACACACACACACACACACACACACACACACACAGGAGAGG